>NW_027618886.1:0-58328 GCF_964187855.1 Myxine glutinosa | reverse complement strand
CATCCCCCACCCCCCAGCACCTTCCCCACCAATATGCAACAGTCTGAAACATCCCCCACCCCCATCCCCAC
Organism: Myxine glutinosa; assembly: GCF_964187855.1. Taxonomy (NCBI): domain Eukaryota; kingdom Metazoa; phylum Chordata; class Myxini; order Myxiniformes; family Myxinidae; genus Myxine; species Myxine glutinosa. Next base: position 58,257 of record NW_027618886.1, on the reverse strand, counting down.
CTCCACCAATATGCAACAGTCCAGAACGTCCCCCCCCCCCCCACCCAGGCCGACCTCCACCAATATGCAACAGTCCAAAACATCCCCTACCCCCCACTCCAGGCCCGACCTCCACCAATATGCAACAGTCCAAAATATCCCCCACCCCCCAGCACCTGCTCCACCAATATGCAACAGTCTAAAACATCCCCCACCCCCCAGCACCATCTCCACCATATGCAACAGTCTGAAACATCCCCACCTCCCAGCACCATCTCCACCAATATGCAACAGTCTAAAACATCCCCACCCCCCAGCACCTGCTCCACCAATATGCAACAGTCTAAAACATCCCCCACCCCCCAGCACCATCTCCACCAATATGCAACAGTCTAAAACATCCCCACCCCCCAGCACCACCCCCACCAATATGCAACAGTCGAAAACATCCCCCACCCCCCAGCACCTGCTCCACCAATATGCAACAGTCTAAAACATCCCCCACCCCCCACCCCCCAGCACCTGCTCCACCAATATGCAACAGTCAAAAACATCCCCCACCCCCAGCACCATCTCCACCAATATGCAACAGTCTAAAACATCCCCCACCCCCCAGCACCACCCCCACCAATATGCAACAGTCTAAAACATCCCCCACCCCCCAGCACCATCCCCACCAATATGCAACAGTCTGAAACATCCCCCACCCCCCAGCACCACCCCCACCAATATGCAACAGTCTGAAACATCCCCCACCCCCCAGCACTACCCCCACCAATATGCAACAGTCTGAAACATCCCCCACCCCCCAGCACCATCCCCACCAATATGCAACAGTCTAAAACATCCCCCATCTCCCAGCACCACCCCCACCAATATGCAACAGTCTAAAACATCCCCCATCCCCCACCCCCCAGCCCAACCCCCACCAATATGCAACAGTCCAAAACATCCACCACCCCCCAGCCCCACCCCCACCAATATGCAACAGTCTAAAACATCCCCACCCCCAGCCCCATCCCCACCAATATGCAACAGTCTGAAACATCTCCCACCCCCCAGCCCCACCCCCACCAATATGCAACAGTCTAAAACATCCCCCACCCCCCAGCCCCACCCCCACCAATATGCAAAAGTCTAAAACATCCCCCACCCCCCAGCGCCATCCCCACCATATGCAACAGTCTGAAACATCTCCCACCCCCAGCCCCACCCCCACCAATATGCAACAGTCTAAAACATCCCCCACCCCCCAGCACCACCCCCACCAATATGCAACAGTCTAATACATCCCCCACACCCCAGCACCACCCCCACCAATATTCAACAGTCTAAAACATCCCCACCCCCAGCACCACCCCCACCAATATGCAACAGGCTAAAATATCCCCACCGCCCAGCACCACCCCCACCAATATGCAACAGTCTTAAACATCCCCCACCCCCCAGCACCACCCCCACCAATATGCAACAGTCTAAAACATCCCCCACCCCCCAGCCCCACCCCACCAATATGCAACAGTCTAAAACATCCCCAGCGCCATCCCCACCAATATGCAACAGTCTGAAACATCTCCCACCCCCCAGCCCCACCCCACCAATATGCAACAGTCTAAAACATCCCCCACCCGCCAGCACCACCCCCACCAATATGCAACAGTCTAAAACATCCCCACACCCCAGCACCACCCCCACCAATATTCAACAGTCTAAAACATCCCCCACCCCCCAGCACCACCCCCACCAATATGCAACAGTCTAAAACATCCCCCACCCCGCAGCACCTGCTCCACCAACATGCAACAGTCTAAAACATCCCCCACCGCCCAGCACCATCACCACCAATATGCAACGGTCCAGAACATCCCCCCCCCCAGCCCCACCCCCACCAATATGCAATAGTCTAAAACATCCCCACCTCTCAGCCCCACCTCCACCAATATGCAACGGTCCAGAACATCCCCCCCCCCCCAGCCCCACCCCCACCAATATGCAACAGTCTAAAACATCCCCCACCACCCAGCAGCATCTCCACCAATATGCAACAGTCTAAAACATCCCCCACCCCCAGCCCCACCCCCACCAATATGCAACAGTCTAAAACATCCCCCACCCCCCAGCCCCATCCCCACCAATATGCAACAGTCTAAAACATCCCCCACCCCCCAGCACCACCCCCACCAATATGCAACCGTCTAAAACATCCCCCACCCCCCAGCACCATCTCCACCAATATGCAACAGTCTAAAACATCCCCCACCTCCCAGCACCACCCCCACCAATATGCAAGTCTAAAACATCCCCACCCCCCAGCACCACCTCCACCAATATGCAACAGTCTAAAACATCCCCCACCCCCCAGCACCATCTCCACCAATATGCAACAGTCGAAAACATCCCCCACCCCCCAGCCCCACCCCCACCAATATGCAACAGTCTAAAACATCCCCCACCCCCCAGCCCCATCCCCACCAATATGCAACAGTCTAAAACATCCCCCACCCCCCAGCACCACCCCCACCAATATGCAACCGTCTAAAACATCCCCCACCCCCCAGCACCATCTCCACCAATATGCAACAGTCTAAAACATCCCCCACCTCCCAGCACCACCCCCACCAATATGCAAGTCTAAAACATCCCCCACCCCCCAGCACCACCTCCACCAATATGCAACAGTCTAAAACATCCCCCACCCCCCAGCACCATCTCCACCAATATGCAACAGTCGAAAACATCCCCCACCTCCCAGCACCACCCCCACCAATATGCAAGTCTAAAACATCCCCACCCCCAGCACCACCTCCACCAATATGCAAGTCTAAAACATCCCCCACCCCCCAGCACCATCTCCACCAATATGCAACAGCCTAAAACATCCCCCACCCCCCAGCACCACCTCCACCAATATGCAACAGTCTAAAACATCCCCCACCCCCAGCACCATCTCCACCAATATGCAACAGTCTAAAACATCCCCCACCACCCAGCACCACCCCCACCAATATGCAACAGTCTAAAACATCCCCCACCACCCAGCACCACCCCCACCAATATGCAACAGTCTAAAACATCCCCCACCCCCCAGCACCTGCCCCACCAATATGCAACAGTCTAAAACATCCCCCACCCCGCAGCACCTGCTCCACCAACATGCAACAGTCTAAAACATCCCCCACCGCCCAGCACCATCTCCACCAATATGCAACGGTCCAGAACATCCCCCCCCCAGCCCCACCCCCACCAATATGCAATAGTCTAAAACATCCCCCACCTCTCAGCCCCACCTCCACCAATATGCAACGGTCCAGAACATCCCCCCCCCCAGCCCCACCCCCACCAATATGCAACAGTCTAAAACATCCCCCACCGCCCAGCAGCATCTCCACCAATATGCAACAGTCTAAAACATCCCCCACCCCCCAGCCCCACCCCCACCAATATGCAACAGTCTAAAACATCCCCCACCCCCCAGCCCCATCCCCACCAATATGCAACAGTCTAAAACATCCCCCACCCCCCAGCACCACCCCCACCAATATGCAACCGTCTAAAACATCCCCCACCCCCCAGCACCATCTCCACCAATATGCAACAGTCTAAAACATCCCCACCTCCCAGCACCACCCCCACCAATATGCAAGTCTAAAACATCCCCCACCCCCCAGCACCACCTCCACCAATATGCAACAGTCTAAAACATCCCCCACCCCCCAGCACCATCTCCACCAATATGCAACAGTCTAAAACATCCCCCACCACCCAGCACCACCCCCACCAATATGCAACAGTCTAAAACATCCCCCACCACCCAGCACCACCCCCACCAATATGCAACAGTCTAAAACATCCCCCACCGCCCAGAACCACCCCCACCAATATGCAACAGTCTAAAACATCCCCCACCACCCAGCACCACCCCCACCAATATGCAACAGTCTAAAACATCCCCCACCACCCAGCACCACCCCCACCAATATGCAACAGTCTAAAACATCCCCCACCCCCCAGCACCATCTTCACCAATATGCAACAGTCTAAAACATCCCCACCCCCCAGCACCATCTCCACCAATATGCAACAGTCTAAAACATCCCCCACCCCCCAGCACCATCTCCACCAATATGCAACAGCCTAAAACATCCCCCACCCCCCAGCACCATCCCCCCCAATATGCAACAGTCTAAAACATCCCCCACCCCCAGCACCATCTCCACCAATATGTAACAGTCTAAAACATCCCCACCCCCCAGCACCTGCTCCACCAATATGCAACAGTCTAAAACATCCCCACCCCCCAGCACCTGCTCCACCAATATGCAACAGTCCAAAACATCCCCCACCCCCCAGCACCATCTCCACCAATATGCAACAGTCTAAAACATCCCCCACCCCCCACCCCCAGGCCCGACCTCCACCAATATGCAACAGTCTACAACATCCCCCACCCCCCAGCACCACCCCCTCCAATATGCAACAGTCTAAAACATCCCCCACCCCCCAGCACCACCCCCACCAATATGCAACAGTCTAAAACATCCCCCACCCCCCAGCACCATCCCCACCAATATGCAACAGTCTAAAACATCCCCCACTCCCCAGCACCACCCCCTCCAATATGCAACAGTCTAAAACATCCCCCACCCCCCAGCCCCACCCCCACCAATATGCAACAGTCTAAAACATCCCCCACCCCCCAGCCCCACCCCCACCAATACGCAACAGTCTAAAACATCCCCCACCCCCCAGCCCCATCCCCACCAATATGCAACAGTCTAAAACATCCCCCACCCCCCAGCACCACCCCCTCCAATATGCAACAGTGTAAAACATCCCCCACCCCCAGCCCCACCCCCACCAATATGCAACAGTCTTAAACATCCCCACCCCCCAGCCCCACCCCCACCAATATGCAACAGTCTAAAACATCCCCCACCGCCCAGCACCATCTTCACCAATATGCAACAGTCTAAAACATCCCCCACCCCCCAGCCCCATCCCCACCAATATGCAACAGTCTAAAACATCCCCACCGCCCAGAACCACCCCCACCAATATGCAACAGTCTAAAACATTCCCCACCCCCCAGCACCATCTCCACCAATATGCAACAGTCTAAAACATCCCCACCCCCCAGCAACACCCCCACCAATATGCAACAGTCTGAAACATCCCCAACCCCCCAGCACCATCTCCACCAATATGCAACAGTCCAGAACATCCCCCCCCCCCCACCCCAGGCCCGACCTCCACCAATATGCAACAGTCCAAAACATCCCCCACTCCCCAGCACCATCCCCACCAATATGCAACAGTCTAAAACATCCCCCACCCCCCAGCACCTGCTCCACCAATATGCAACAGTCTAAAACATCCCCCACCCCCCAGCACCATCTCCACCAATATGCAACAGTCTAAAACATCCCCCACACCCCAGCATCTGCTCCACCAATATGCAACAGTCTAAAACATCCCCCACCCCCCAGCACCTGCTCCACCAATATGCAACAGTCTAAAACATCCCCCACCCCCCAGCATCTGCTCCACCAATATGCAACAGTCTAAAACATCCCCTACCCCCCAGCACCTGCTCCACCAATATGCAACAGTCTAAAACATCCCCCACCCCCCAGCACCATCTCCACCAATATGCAACAGTCTAAAACATCCCCCACCCCCCAGCACCTGCCCCACCAATATGCAACAGTCTAAAACATCCCCCACCCCCCAGCACCTGCTCCACCAATATGCAACAGTCTAAAACATCCCCCACCCCCAGCACCATCTCCACCAATATGCAACAGTCTAAAACATCCCCCACCCCCCAGCACCTTCCCCACCAATATGCAACAGTCTGAAACATCCCCCACCCCCCATCCCCACCTCCACCAATATGCAACAGTCCAGAACGTCCCCCCCCCCCACCCAGGCCGGACCTCCACCAATATGCAACAGTCCAAAACATCCCCTACCCCCCCACTCCAGGCCCGACCTCCACCAATATGCAACAGTCCAAAATATCCCCCACCCCCCAGCACCTGCTCCACCAATATGCAACAGTCTAAAACATCCCCCACCCCCCAGCACCATCTCCACCAATATGCAACAGTCTGAAACATCCCCCACCTCCCAGCACCATCTCCACCAATATGCAACAGTCTAAAACATCCCCCACCCCCCAGCACCTGCTCCACCAATATGCAACAGTCTAAAACATCCCCACCCCCCAGCACCATCTCCACCAATATGCAACAGTCTAAAACATCCCCCACCTCCAGCACCACCCCCACCAATATGCAACAGTCGAAAACATCCCCCACCCCCCAGCACCTGCTCCACCAATATGCAACAGTCTAAAACATCCCCCACCCCCACCCCCCAGCACCTGCTCCACCAATATGCAACAGTCAAAAACATCCCCCACCCCCCAGCACCATCTCCACCAATATGCAACAGTCTAAAACATCCCCCACCCCCCAGCACCACCCCCACCAATATGCAACAGTCTAAAACATCCCCCACCCCCCAGCACCATCCCCACCAATATGCAACAGTCTGTGAAACATCCCCCACCCCCCAGCACCACCCCCACCAATATGCAACAGTCTGAAACATCCCCCACCCCCCAGCACCACCCCCACCAATATGCAACAGTCTGAAACATCCCCCACCCCCCAGCACCATCCCCACCAATATGCAACAGTCTAAAACATCCCCCATCTCCCAGCACCACCCCCACCAATATGCAACAGTCTAAAACATCCCCCATCCCCCACCCCCCAGCCCAACCCCCACCAATATGCAACAGTCCAAAACATCCACCACCCCCCAGCCCCATCCCCACCAATATGCAACAGTCTGAAACATCTCCCACCCCCCAGCACCACCCCCACCAATATGCAACAGTCTGAAACATCCCCCACCCCCCAGCACCACCCCCACCAATATGCAACAGTCTGAAACATCCCCCACCCCCCAGCACCATCCCCACCAATATGCAACAGTCTAAAACATCCCCCATCTCCCAGCACCACCCCCACCAATATGCAACAGTCTAAAACATCCCCCATCCCCCACCCCCCAGCCCAACCCCCACCAATATGCAACAGTCTAAAACATCCCCCACCCCCCAGCCCCATCCCCACCAATATGCAACAGTCTGAAACATCTCCCACCCCCCAGCCCCACCCCCACCAATATGCAACAGTCTAAAACATCCCCCACCCCCCAGCCCCACCCCCACCAATATGCAAAAGTCTAAAACATCCCCCACCCCCCAGCGCCATCCCCACCAATATGCAACAGTCTGAAACATCTCCCACCCCCCAGCCCCACCCCCACCAATATGCAACAGTCTAAAACATCCCCCACCCCCCAGCACCACCCCCACCAATATGCAACAGTCTAATACATCCCCCACACCCCAGCACCACCCCCACCAATATTCAACAGTCTAAAACATCCCCCACCCCCCAGCACCACCCCCACCAATATGCAACAGGCTAAAATATCCCCCACCGCCCAGCACCACCCCCACCAATATGCAACAGTCTTAAACATCCCCCACCCCCCAGCACCACCCCCACCAATATGCAACAGTCTAAAACATCCCCCACCCCCCAGCCCCACCCCCACCAATATGCAACAGTCTAAAACATCCCCCAGCGCCATCCCCACCAATATGCAACAGTCTGAAACATCTCCCACCCCCCAGCCCCACCCCCACCAATATGCAACAGTCTAAAACATCCCCCACCCGCCAGCACCACCCCCACCAATATGCAACAGTCTAAAACATCCCCCACACCCCAGCACCACCCCCACCAATATTCAACAGTCTAAAACATCCCCCACCCCCCAGCACCACCCCCACCAATATGCAACAGTCTAAAACATCCCCCACCCCGCAGCACCTGCTCCACCAACATGCAACAGTCTAAAACATCCCCCACCGCCCAGCACCATCACCACCAATATGCAACGGTCCAGAACATCCCCCCCCCCAGCCCCACCCCCACCAATATGCAATAGTCTAAAACATCCCCCACCTCTCAGCCCCACCTCCACCAATATGCAACGGTCCAGAACATCCCCCCCCCCCCAGCCCCACCCCCACCAATATGCAACAGTCTAAAACATCCCCCACCGCCCAGCAGCATCTCCACCAATATGCAACAGTCTAAAACATCCCCCACCCCCCAGCCCCACCCCCACCAATATGCAACAGTCTAAAACATCCCCCACCCCCCAGCCCCATCCCCACCAATATGCAACAGTCTAAAACATCCCCCACCCCCCAGCACCACCCCCACCAATATGCAACCGTCTAAAACATCCCCCACCCCCCAGCACCATCTCCACCAATATGCAACAGTCTAAAACATCCCCCACCTCCCAGCACCACCCCCACCAATATGCAAGTCTAAAACATCCCCCACCCCCCAGCACCACCTCCACCAATATGCAACAGTCTAAAACATCCCCCACCCCCCAGCACCATCTCCACCAATATGCAACAGTCGAAAACATCCCCCACCCCCCAGCCCCACCCCCACCAATATGCAACAGTCTAAAACATCCCCCACCCCCCAGCCCCATCCCCACCAATATGCAACAGTCTAAAACATCCCCCACCCCCCAGCACCACCCCCACCAATATGCAACCGTCTAAAACATCCCCCACCCCCCAGCACCATCTCCACCAATATGCAACAGTCTAAAACATCCCCCACCTCCCAGCACCACCCCCACCAATATGCAAGTCTAAAACATCCCCCACCCCCCAGCACCACCTCCACCAATATGCAACAGTCTAAAACATCCCCCACCCCCCAGCACCATCTCCACCAATATGCAACAGTCGAAAACATCCCCCACCTCCCAGCACCACCCCCACCAATATGCAAGTCTAAAACATCCCCCACCCCCCAGCACCACCTCCACCAATATGCAAGTCTAAAACATCCCCCACCCCCCAGCACCATCTCCACCAATATGCAACAGCCTAAAACATCCCCCACCCCCCAGCACCACCTCCACCAATATGCAACAGTCTAAAACATCCCCCACCCCCAGCACCATCTCCACCAATATGCAACAGTCTAAAACATCCCCCACCACCCAGCACCACCCCCACCAATATGCAACAGTCTAAAACATCCCCCACCACCCAGCACCACCCCCACCAATATGCAACAGTCTAAAACATCCCCCACCGCCCAGAACCACCCCCACCAATATGCAACAGTCTAAAACATCCCCCACCCCCCAGCACCATCTTCACCAATATGCAACAGTCTAAAACATCCCCCACCCCCCAGCACCATCTCCACCAATATGCAACAGTCTAAAACATCCCCCACCCCCCAGCACCATCTCCACCAATATGCAACAGCCTAAAACATCCCCCACCCCCCAGCACCATCCCCACCAATATGCAACAGTCTAAAACATCCCCCACCCCCCAGCACAATCTCCACCAATATGCAACAGTCTAAAACATCCCCCACCCCCCAGCACCTGCTCCACCAATATGCAACAGTCCAAAACATCCCCCACCCCCCAGCACCACCCCCTCCAATATGCAACAGTCTAAAACATCCCCCACCCCCCAGCACCACCCCCACCAATATGCAACAGTCTAAAACATCCCCCACCCCCCAGCACCATCCCCACCAATATGCAACAGTCTAAAACATCCCCCACCCCCCCAGCACCACCCCCTCCAATATGCAACAGTCTAAAACATCCCCCACCCCCCAGCCCCACCCCCACCAATATGCAACAGTCTAAAACATCCCCCACCCCCCAGCCCCACCCCCACCAATATGCAACAGTCTAAAACATCCCCCACCCCCCAGCCCCATCCCCACCAATATGCAACAGTCTAAAACATCCCCCACCCCCCAGCACCACCCCCTCCAATATGCAACAGTCTAAAACATCCCCCACCCCCAGCCCCACCCCCACCAATATGCAACAGTCTTAAACATCCCCCACCCCCCAGCCCCACCCCCACCAATATGCAACAGTCTAAAACATCCCCCACCGCCCAGCACCATCTTCACCAATATGCAACAGTCTAAAACATCCCCCACCCCCCAGCCCCATCCCCACCAATATGCAACAGTCTAAAACATCCCCCACCGCCCAGAACCACCCCCACCAATATGCAACAGTCTAAAACATCCCCCACCCCCCAGCACCATCTCCACCAATATGCAACAGTCTAAAACATCCCCCACCCCCCAGCAACACCCCCACCAATATGCAACAGTCTGAAACATCCCCAACCCCCCAGCACCATCTCCACCAATATGCAACAGTCCAGAACATCCCCCCCCCCCCACCCCAGGCCCGACCTCCACCAATATGCAACAGTCCAAAACATCCCCCACTCCCCAGCACCATCCCCACCAATATGCAACAGTCTAAAACATCCCCCACCCCCCAGCACCTGCTCCACCAATATGCAACAGTCTAAAACATCCCCCACCCCCCACCCCAGGCGCGACCTCCACCAATGTGCAACAGTCCAAAACATCCCCCACCCCCCAGCACCATCTCCACCAATATGCAACAGTCTAAAACATCCCCCACACCCCAGCATCTGCTCCACCAATATGCAACAGTCTAAAACATCCCCCACCCCCCAGCACCTGCTCCACCAATATGCAACAGTCTAAAACATCCCCCACCCCCCAGCATCTGCTCCACCAATATGCAACAGTCTAAAACATCCCCTACCCCCCAGCACCTGCTCCACCAATATGCAACAGTCTAAAACATCCCCCACCCCCCAGCACCATCTCCACCAATATGCAACAGTCTAAAACATCCCCCACCCCCCAGCACCTGCCCCACCAATATGCAACAGTCTAAAACATCCCCCACCCCCCAGCACCATCTCCACCAATATGCAACAGTCTAAAACATCCCCCACCCCCCAGCACCTGCCCCACCAATATGCAACAGTCTGAAACATCCCCCACCCCCCAGCCCCACCTCCACCAATATGCAACAGTCCAGAACGTTACCCCCCCCCCCCACCCCAGGCCGGACCTCCACCAATATGCAACAGTCCAAAACATCCCCTACCCCCCCACTCCAGGCCCGACCTCCACCAATATGCAACAGTCCAAAATATCCCCCACCCCCCAGCACCTGCTCCACCAATATGCAACAGTCTAAAACATCCCCCACCCCCCAGCACCATCTCCACCAATATGCAACAGTCTGAAACATCCCCCACCTCCCAGCACCATCTCCACCAATATGCAACAGTCTAAAACATCCCCCACCCCCCAGCACCTGCTCCACCAATATGCAACAGTCTAAAACATCCCCCACCCCCCAGCACCATCTCCACCAATATGCAACAGTCTAAAACATTCCCCACCCCCCAGCACCACCCCCACCAATATGCAACAGTCGAAAACATCCCCCACCCCCCAGCACCTGCTCCACCAATATGCAACAGTCTAAAACACCCCCCGCCCCCCAGCACCTGCTCCACCAATGTGCAACAGTCTAAAACATCCCCCACCCCCCCCAGGACCATCCCCACCAATATGCAACAGTCTAAAACATCCCCCAGCACCTGCTCCACCAATATGCAACAGTCTAAAACATCCGCCACCCCCCAGGACCTGCTCCACCAACATGCAACAGTCTTAAAACATCCCTCACCCCCCAGCATCATCCCCACCAATATGCAACAGTCTAAAACATCCCCCACCCCCCAGCACCACCCCCACCAATATGCAACAGTCTAAAACATCCCCCACCCCCCAGCACCACCCCCACCAATATGCAACAGTCTAAAACATCCCCCACCCCGCAGCACCTGCTCCACCAACATGCAACAGTCTAAAACATCCCCCACCGCCCAGCACCATCTCCACCAATATGCAACGGTCCAGAACATCCCCCCCCCAGCCCCACCCCCACCAATATGCAATAGTCTAAAACATCCCCCACCTCTCAGCCCCACCTCCACCAATATGCAACGGTCCAGAACATCCCCCCCCCCCCAGCCCCACCCCCACCAATATGCAACAGTCTAAAACATCCCCCACTGCCCAGCAGCATCTCCACCAATATGCAACAGTCTAAAACATCCCCCACCCCCCAGCCCCACCCCCACCAATATGCAACAGTCTAAAACATCCCCCACCCCCCAGCCCCATCCCCACCAATATGCAACAGTCTAAAACATCCCCCACCCCCCAGCACCACCCCCACCAATATGCAACCGTCTAAAACATCCCCCACCCCCCAGCACCATCTCCACCAATATGCAACAGTCTAAAACATCCCCCACCTCCCAGCACCACCCCCACCAATATGCAAGTCTAAAACATCCCCCACCCCCCAGCACCACCTCCACCAATATGCAACAGTCTAAAACATCCCCCACCCCCCAGCACCATCTCCACCAATATGCAACAGTCTAAAACATCCCCCACCACCCAGCACCACCCCCACCAATATGCAACAGTCTAAAACATCCCCCACCACCCAGCACCACCCCCACCAATATGCAACAGTCTAAAACATCCCCCACCGCCCAGAACCACCCCCACCAATATGCAACAGTCTAAAACATCCCCCACCACCCAGCACCACCCCCACCAATATGCAACAGTCTAAAACATCCCCCACCACCCAGCACCACCCCCACCAATATGCAACAGTCTAAAACATCCCCCACCCCCCAGCACCATCTTCACCAATATGCAACAGTCTAAAACATCCCCCACCCCCCAGCACCATCTCCACCAATATGCAACAGTCTAAAACATCCCCCACCCCCCAGCACCATCTCCACCAATATGCAACAGCCTAAAACATCCCCCACCCCCCAGCACCATCCCCCCCAATATGCAACAGTCTAAAACATCCCCCACCCCCCAGCACCATCTCCACCAATATGTAACAGTCTAAAACATCCCCCACCCCCCAGCACCTGCTCCACCAATATGCAACAGTCTAAAACATCCCCCACCCCCCAGCACCTGCTCCACCAATATGCAACAGTCCAAAACATCCCCCACCCCCCAGCACCATCTCCACCAATATGCAACAGTCTAAAACATCCCCCACCCCCCACCCCCAGGCCCGACCTCCACCAATATGCAACAGTCTACAACATCCCCCACCCCCCAGCACCACCCCCTCCAATATGCAACAGTCTAAAACATCCCCCACCCCCCAGCACCACCCCCACCAATATGCAACAGTCTAAAACATCCCCCACCCCCCAGCACCATCCCCACCAATATGCAACAGTCTAAAACATCCCCCACTCCCCCAGCACCACCCCCTCCAATATGCAACAGTCTAAAACATCCCCCACCCCCCAGCCCCACCCCCACCAATATGCAACAGTCTAAAACATCCCCCACCCCCCAGCCCCACCCCCACCAATATGCAACAGTCTAAAACATCCCCCACCCCCCAGCCCCATCCCCACCAATATGCAACAGTCTAAAACATCCCCCACCCCCCAGCACCACCCCCTCCAATATGCAACAGTGTAAAACATCCCCCACCCCCAGCCCCACCCCCACCAATATGCAACAGTCTTAAACATCCCCCACCCCCCAGCCCCACCCCCACCAATATGCAACAGTCTAAAACATCCCCCACCGCCCAGCACCATCTTCACCAATATGCAACAGTCTAAAACATCCCCCACCCCCCAGCCCCATCCCCACCAATATGCAACAGTCTAAAACATCCCCCACCGCCCAGAACCACCCCCACCAATATGCAACAGTCTAAAACATCCCCCACCCCCCAGCACCATCTCCACCAATATGCAACAGTCTAAAACATCCCCCACCCCCCAGCAACACCCCCACCAATATGCAACAGTCTGAAACATCCCCAACCCCCCAGCACCATCTCCACCAATATGCAACAGTCCAGAACATCCCCCCCCCCCCACCCCAGGCCCGACCTCCACCAATATGCAACAGTCCAAAACATCCCCCACTCCCCAGCACCATCCCCACCAATATGCAACAGTCTAAAACATCCCCCACCCCCCAGCACCTGCTCCACCAATATGCAACAGTCTAAAACATCCCCCACCCCCCACCCCAGGCGCGACCTCCACCAATGTGCAACAGTCCAAAACATCCCCCACCCCCCAGCACCATCTCCACCAATATGCAACAGTCTAAAACATCCCCCACACCCCAGCATCTGCTCCACCAATATGCAACAGTCTAAAACATCCCCCACCCCCCAGCACCTGCTCCACCAATATGCAACAGTCTAAAACATCCCCCACCCCCCAGCATCTGCTCCACCAATATGCAACAGTCTAAAACATCCCCTACCCCCCAGCACCTGCTCCACCAATATGCAACAGTCTAAAACATCCCCCACCCCCCAGCACCATCTCCACCAATATGCAACAGTCTAAAACATCCCCCACCCCCCAGCACCTGCCCCACCAATATGCAACAGTCTAAAACATCCCCCACCCCCCAGCACCTGCTCCACCAATATGCAACAGTCTAAAACATCCCCCACCCCCCAGCACCATCTCCACCAATATGCAACAGTCTAAAACATCCCCCACCCCCCAGCACCTTCCCCACCAATATGCAACAGTCTGAAACATCCCCCACCCCCCATCCCCACCTCCACCAATATGCAACAGTCCAGAACGTCCCCCCCCCCCACCCAGGCCGGACCTCCACCAATATGCAACAGTCCAAAACATCCCCTACCCCCCCACTCCAGGCCCGACCTCCACCAATATGCAACAGTCCAAAATATCCCCCACCCCCAGCACCTGCTCCACCAATATGCAACAGTCTAAAACATCCTCCACCCCCCAGCACCATCTCCACCAATATGCAACAGTCTGAAACATCCCCCACCTCCCAGCACCATCTCCACCAATATGCAACAGTCTAAAACATCCCCCACCCCCCAGCACCTGCTCCACCAATATGCAACAGTCTAAAACATCCCCCACCCCCCAGCACCATCTCCACCAATATGCAACAGTCTAAAACATCCCCCACCCCCCAGCACCACCCCCACCAATATGCAACAGTCGAAAACATCCCCCACCCCCCAGCACCTGCTCCACCAATATGCAACAGTCTAAAACATCCCCCACCCCCCACCCCCCAGCACCTGCTCCACCAATATGCAACAGTCAAAAACATCCCCCACCCCCCAGCACCATCTCCACCAATATGCAACAGTCTAAAACATCCCCCACCCCCCAGCACCACCCCCACCAATATGCAACAGTCTAAAACATCCCCCACCCCCCAGCACCATCCCCACCAATATGCAACAGTCTGAAACATCCCCCACCCCCCAGCACCACCCCCACCAATATGCAACAGTCTGAAACATCCCCCACCCCCCAGCACCACCCCCACCAATATGCAACAGTCTGAAACATCCCCCACCCCCCAGCACCATCCCCACCAATATGCAACAGTCTAAAACATCCCCCATCTCCCAGCACCACCCCCACCAATATGCAACAGTCTAAAACATCCCCCATCCCCCACCCCCCAGCCCAACCCCCACCAATATGCAACAGTCTAAAACATCCACCACCCCCCAGCCCCACCCCCACCAATATGCAACAGTCTAAAACATCCCCCACCCCCCAGCCCCATCCCCACCAATATGCAACAGTCTGAAACATCTCCCACCCCCCAGCCCCACCCCCACCAATATGCAACAGTCTAAAACATCCCCCACCCCCCAGCCCCACCCCCACCAATATGCAAAAGTCTAAAACATCCCCCACCCCCCAGCGCCATCCCCACCAATATGCAACAGTCTGAAACATCTCCCACCCCCCAGCCCCACCCCCACCAATATGCAACAGTCTAAAACATCCCCCACCCCCCAGCACCACCCCCACCAATATGCAACAGTCTAATACATCCCCCACACCCCAGCACCACCCCCACCAATATTCAACAGTCTAAAACATCCCCCACCCCCCAGCACCACCCCCACCAATATGCAACAGGCTAAAATATCCCCCACCGCCCAGCACCACCCCCACCAATATGCAACAGTCTTAAACATCCCCCACCCCCCAGCACCACCCCCACCAATATGCAACAGTCTAAAACATCCCCCACCCCCCAGCCCCCCCCCACCAATATGCAACAGTCTAAAACATCCCCCAGCGCCATCCCCACCAATATGCAACAGTCTGAAACATCTCCCACCCCCCAGCCCCACCCCCACCAATATGCAACAGTCTAAAACATCCCCCACCCGCCAGCACCACCCCCACCAATATGCAACAGTCTAAAACATCCCCCACACCCCAGCACCACCCCCACCAATATTCAACAGTCTAAAACATCCCCCACCCCCCAGCACCACCCCCACCAATATGCAACAGGCTAAAATATCCCCCACCGCCCAGCACCACCCCCACCAATATGCAACAGTCTTAAACATCCCCCACCCCCCAGCACCACCCCCACCAATATGCAACATTCTAAAACATCCCCCACCCCCCAGCACCACCCCCACCAATATGCAACAGGCTAAAATATCCCCCATCGCCCAGCACCATCTCCACCAATATGCAACAGTCCAAAACATCCCCAAGTGCGCAGCACCATCTCCACCAATATGCAACAGTCTCAAACATCCCCCGCCCCCCAGCACCACCCCCACCAATATGCAACAGTCTAAAACATCCCCCACCCCCCAGCCCCACCCCCACCAATATGCAACAGTCTAAAACATCCCCCACCCCCCAGCCCCACCCCCACCAATATGCAACAGTCTAAAACATCCCCCACCCCCCAGCCCCACCCCCACCAATATGCAACACTCTAAAACATCCACCACCCCCAGCCCCATCCCTACCAATATGCAACAGTCTAAAACATCCCCCACCCCCAGCCCCATCCCCACCAATATGCAACAGTCTAAAACATCCCCCACCCACCAGCCCCACCCCCACCAATATGCAACAGTCTAAAACATCCCCCACCCCCCAGCCCCATCCCCACCAATATGCAACAGTCTAAAACATCCCCCTACCGCCCAGCACCACCCCCACCAATATGCAACAGTCTAAAACATCCCCCACCCCCCAGCACCACCGCCACCAATATGCAACAGTCTAAAACATCCCCCACCCCCCAGCACCACCCCCACCAATATGCAACAGTCTAAAACATCCCCCACCCCCCAGCCCCATCCCCACCAATATGCAACAGTCTAAAACATCCCCCACCCCCAGCACCACCCCCACCAATATGCAACAGTCTAAAACATCCCCCACCCCCATGTGTTTTCATCCCTCATGTATATGATTCGATCGAAGTATCAGTCCCCGCATTAGATTGGCCTCAATCATTTGGTGCAAAAGTGCTCACGTCTGATAAGATTTTAATGATCAGTTGAAGAGAACTTTGAAACAACCAAACAAAAATTTACATGATATCGGTAATAATCAGTGACTGGAGTGATTTTCAAAAATGACCTTGTCTGAGATTCCAGGAGATGCCCGTTTGGGAAAAAAACACATTTTCTGGAAAGAAATGCTTGTTGTTCATTATCACAACTTAATTCAATAATTACATTATTTTATTTTGTAAATTATTTTGCTGATCCCTTCGATCCCAACAGGTTGTTGCTTTTCTTCTGTTTTCCACAGTTTTTAGAAACCTTTCTCTTCCTTTGACATCTTTGATTTGCCAAATGCACAGATTAAGGCCTCAACTCCTGATTTGATTGATGTAGCTGCCCAGCAGGCAAGGTTCAGGTCAAACGCTCGGACCACCAAGTGGACTTCATCCGAGAGCACGCAGGCATTGAGTGCCAGGTGTTAAGTGCTGTGTTCTCTCAAAGGGGGCTTTGCATTACTGCAACATGCAGATTGTGAGAACTGGTGTCGTTTTCGTCATCGGCTTCGGATGTCGTCCTCCTGGGTCGCACGGGCTGTTCTCCCCGTGGACCCAACAGAGTCAATAAAAACCAACATGAGTACGGTGTGTCAAAGTGTTGCATATGCGGTACATTTCCACAACTAGCAGCGGTACCTGCTCTACGGGCTTCAAATGGGAGGCCCAAATGAAAAGGCAAAATATCAGAAATTTAAGGCTTTTTTAATTTCAAACTATTTATATAAACATCCGTTAAATCATATCACACGCAAATCATCAAAATCTAAACGGTATTTGTAGAATTTCAATAAAAACCACATCACTGTTCATATCGGTAAATATTATTCCATTGTGTTTGGAAAAACTGGAAAATTGGGAAAATTGGGAAAAAAAATTGTAAAAACAATATAGCCTATTTTACTCCCAGGATTACCCACCCGAAATATCGTTGCGATCGGTTCAGCCGTTTTTGCGGTACCTGGGAACGGACAGACGGACAGACAGACATTTGGTGAATATTGTAAGATGCAATGGAACATGATGTACAGTAATCTCAAAGAATGAATGTTTTGCTTTGAGAGACATGAGTAAAAGTGGGTGAATTCTTTTTATTTTTCCTCCGTCACCGAAAGTGGGCGGAGGTTGTGTTTTCATCCGTGTCTGTCCGTTTATGATCAGGATATCTAAAAAAAGTTATGGACAGATTCCGACGAAACTTGGTGGACAAGTTAGGTGTGACAAGGATGAATCGATTCAATTTTTGTGAAGATCCGAATCCGGATCCGGATACGAGAGTTTTTAAAATGCACAAGTGATTCTTCACCATTGAGTGATATGGCCAAAAACAATAAATAACATATTTCAAAAAGTTGTAAATGATATATGACAAAACTTGGTGGATGAGTTGGATAGGCGACAAGATGAAGCCGGTTACCTTTTGGTTCAGGTCCGGATCCAGATCCAGCCTATCGGTGGGATACAAAACATAAACTGCTCAGTATGCGCTCCACAAGTGCAGTTCTCGTTCAATGTTTTCATGCACAATGTTTGTCAATTCAGATATCGTCCATTGCTTTTGATTTCCATCTTCTCATTAACAGCATTATAAATTAATTTACTGCTGCATCTGTCAGGTCTGATTATTGTCATATTTAATGTCCCTTTTGTTGAGCAAGTGGAAGATAACTGGAAAATGATTTTGATGAATACATTGGTTGCAACAATGTTACTCAGCATGTGATGTATGTTTTTTTTTCTTCTTTTTCAGTGACCGTGAGGAATACAGAAGAGAAAGGTGAAATTTAGCATTGTAGCTGATTTTAATTTTATTTTAAGGGGAAGGGTTTTATTTAAGGCTTTTATTTAAGGCTTTTATTTAATTTTTAATTAATTTTTATTTTTATTTATTTAATTTTTTTATTTAATTTAATTTATTTAATTTTATTTTATTTAATTTTTATTTAATTTTATTTAATTTATTTAATTTTATTTAATTTTTTATTTAATTTTATTTAATTTAATTTTTAATTAATTTTTATTAATTAATTTTTTTTAATTTTTATTTAATTTTATTTAATTTTATTTAATTTTTATTTAAGGCTTTTATTTAAGTAAGTATGCAGTCATTATTTATCTCATGTCTGCTATTTCTGTAAATGTTATCTTGTGCTGCCAGTTCTGATAAAAGGTTCCTAAGGACCTACAATTGATTCCGTCATATCATCCTCACTCGAGCTTGTCTTTCCACGTTTCTTTCTCTCCAAAACAAACTTTTCAATGCATTCTCCACTTACTTATCTTTTCTGTTTCCATACACTATATATGGATTAGGTTATCCAGTCACAAAAAACAAGCTCTAGTGAACTTAAGATGGACTCAGTGTGAAATTGGTAATTGAACTTTTACTCAATTGTAGAAAATTAAATTTGGTTTATTCATTAAAATTTTAAGCAACTGCATCTTGTGTCTTGAAATTTCAATGTATCCTTCAAATTTGCCATCAAGTTCTGCAAAAGTCCTGGGTATCTGATGCAAAAGAAGAGTTTATGAATTCTCTAGAAGAGACCCTGGAATTTATATTAACAAGGACAGCACAATAGATTTGGGAAAAAAATAAAAAACAGGATGGTATTGAGCGATTGGCTCTGCTAGTACTTTATGTAGATCCTTAACATACAAGAGACGTTAAAAACAATAGCAAATATAGAATATGAATTCGGAGAAATGCTAAACTTGGTATTACTTGAATGCAGTATATACTTGTATTTCCCTGCAGAGGTCGTTGTTGCAAGTAGTTTTCAACGTTGCCTTGGGGCTTACATGGAGCAGTACAAGTTTAGTTTTTAACTCAACTGGACTATGTCCAGCTGAGTTTTTGTCGACACCCAGTGTCCGTCGTCCGTCCATCTGTTGTCTGTCTTTCTGTCTGTCTGTCTGTCGTCTGTAAACAATTCGACGTCTACGCTCTAAAAGTCACAAATATTGATTGAATTTGATGAAACTTGTTATGCAGCATCTTTAAGACATAAACTAGTTTGGGATTGCATTTGGGCGTTGCACGCCCAAAAATGGGCGCGACAGGGCGGCCATATTGAAAAATCAATTTTTGTCATATATTTTTAGCACATATAAACTATATAGTTTGTGGTTCTATTATGCATATTCTAACCATATTGATAAAGACCAGTTGAGTTCAGGTTCCCTGGAACCTCTAGTTTTTCTTGCAAGCAACGAAAAAACCCATTGTTCCATTACCTCTCATCTAATTAATTAATACAACCGTTTTTCAGACTGCTTGTCCATGCAATCATTACTTTCCAAGAAAAGTTACCAAATCTATCAAGTAAATAGAATGTGCACATAATACTGGTGTGATGGTCAAAATATCCTCACTGTATGTCAAAGTTTTCTTGCAAAGTTGGGGGCATTGGGGCATCTGTCAAAATATTGAATTTATTTCACAGTAAACTTTGTTCCGTCTTTCCACAAACTTATGTTTTTGTGGTTCTGCCTACACTCCTATTCACTGTGTTCAAATGTATTCTGAAACTCAATTGTGTGTGTGTGTGTGTGTGTGTGTGTGTGTGTGTGTGTGTGTGTGTGTGTGTGTGTGTGTGTGTGTGTGTGTGTGTGTGTGTGTGTGTGTGTGTGTGTGTGTGTGTTTTTTATTTATAGTTTTATAGTTTTACCGCCGCCACGGAAGGTGGGAGGAAGTTGTGTTTTCAACCCTGTCTGTTTGTCTGATTATGAAGGGGACATCTCAACGTTGTGGACGAATTCGGATGAAACTTAGTGGACTGGTTGGGTGTGTGACAAGGACAAATTGATTCGATTTTGGTGATGATCCCAATCCGATA
The DNA here is from genome assembly GCF_964187855.1 of Myxine glutinosa. NCBI lineage: Eukaryota > Metazoa > Chordata > Myxini > Myxiniformes > Myxinidae > Myxine > Myxine glutinosa. The sequence goes on along the minus strand of NW_027618886.1, from coordinate 37,016 downwards.
ATTTTAAAAGTGATTCTTCACCATTGAAAGGTGGAGCCAACAACTATACATAGCACGTTATTTCAAAAAGTTGTGGACGAGTTCTGAACAAACGAGGTGAATGAGTTGGTTAGGTGACAAGAACAAGCCGATTAGATTTTGGTTCAGGTCCGAATCCAGATCCGGCCTATAAGTGGGATAGAAACCATAAACTGTTCAGCCTGGCGGAGGTATGCGCTCTACTTGGTGCCATTCTAGAAAGTACTTCATATGAGTCTGTCATATTAGAGAAAAAGTGTTTGTAAAATGGTTAGTCTACTACTGTAATTGGTTAAAAAGGTAAGAAATTATATGAACAAATTTACCAGACTCGGCGGTATAATGGTGAGTGCTTCGAATCTTCTTGGTCGGCAGTTCGAACCTCGACTGAGTCTTACCAAAGACTTTAAAACTGAAATGGTTCATGATACTTACATGCTTGATGCTCATCATTTAAAAAGGATAGAGCACGGTCAAACAACCATAGGTTGGCAACCATTGTAAGGCTTTATGGGCAAAATGGCCTCTTACAATGAAGTTCCTTGTAAGCAAACTCATACAACAACAACAACAACAACAACAACAGGCATTTTAAGGCCATTTTCCCTGCTAGAGCGGGGGTTAGCCTTGCGATCCCCATGACAATCTTCTCTATTTTGCCCTATTTTCTGCATCTCTCCTTGTTAACCCCCTTGCCCACATTTCTTCTTCCACCATCTTTAGCCAAGTCTTTCTCGGTCTTCCCCGTCCTCTACTTCCTTCTACATTAATTTCCATCACTCTTCTCATCCAGTCACTTTCATCCTTCCTCAACACATGACCAAACCATCTCAACCTGTTCCTCTTCACAGCATCAATCACAGGCTCTATTCCCATCATCTTTCGCAATTCATCATTTGTCTTCCTCTCTCTCAACGATACTCAACACATCCACCGAACCATTCGCATGTCCACCCTTTCCAGCCTTCGTTGCTGCTCTACGTTCATTACCCATGTCTCGCTCCCATAAATCATAACACTTCTCACACATGCAGCATACACCTTTCCCTTCAGCTTCAACGACACTCCCCTCCTCGTCAGCACGCCACTCAGTTCCCGAAACTTCTTCCATGCACATCTCACTCTAGCAACCGTTGCCGAGTCTGATCCACCTTCTCCATTCAGCATGTCTCCTAGGTAGCAAAATGTTTTCACACCTTCCACCTTCATGCCATCTCCAAGATCCAACTCAACATTTCCTCCATCTGCAGCTCCCTCTGTGCACACCTTACATTTGAATGTATCTGCCACACTGGTTAATGACCCTCTCAGACCACTACATTTTTGATGAACCCACTCAGCGCACATTGTACATTGAATGGAGTTCACTCCGACACCTTTCCTGCACACAGCACATGGCCACTTCCCAGTTCTTTCCACCTCACCACATGCTTTACCGCTTGCCATCACCTTCGTCTTTCCGATATTCACCTTCAGACCTTTTGCCTCATGTTGAACTCTTGTTGTTTTATATTATTACCTCAGCCACCGAAGGTGAACAGAGGTTGTTTTCACCTGTTTGTCTGTCTGTTTCTCTGTAAGCAAGATATCTCAAAAAGTTTGGATGGATTTGGACGAAACTTGGTGTTCGGTTTGGATGTTTGACAGGGATGAACTGATTTGATTTTGGCGAAGATAGAATAATTTCTTAATTTATTCTTCACATTGAGAGATGGGCCAAAAATGATATATAGCACGATATCTTGAAAAGTCAAGTATGAATTCAGAGAAGCTTGGTGGGCAGGTTGGGTGTGTGACGAGGACGAATTGATTCGATTTTGTTGAAGATCCGGTTCTGGATCAGATACTAGAATTTTAAAAAGTGATTGTAAAGAACAACAACAAAGTTCATCTATTTATATATTTATTTATTTATTTCCCAACTCCAGCCTCGCTTCCCACCCCCCCCCACCCCATCCCCACCCTGGTCCAGCTCTTATTCCAGCTCATCGATTGTCTGTGACTCATGGCAAAGTTTGAGTGTGACAATCGATGATACCCAGAGATGTTCAATTGGATTTAAATCTGGTCAGATGGCAGGCCAGGGTGTCATGACATTAACTTTGACACTGGCAAAAGCGTTCCTTCATCGAATTGCTCTTTGTTTCAGCAGGGCATTTTCATGCACATATGATTCCTGGACAAAGTTGTTGAAGGGTAGGCAACACTTGCTGCTCTAAGATCTCACCAATGTATCAATCGGCCATTAGATTTCCATGGATATGGATCAAGTTTGTGCGAAAGATTTCAGCAACACCACCTCACACCACAACACTTCACATCCAAAATTTTTGGTTTCCTGGACAGACTGGGGCATATCTCTCATTTCCTCTTCTGTAGACCCATGCATGGCCATTGTGCCTTTCAAGGAGAAACCTGCGTTAGTCACTGAGCATAACCCATTGTACCTATCGGATGTGCTGATTTGACCACTGCAAACGTGATTGGATGTGTCACGATGCAAGTCTTGGATGCTGAACAGGACAACGAAAATGGATCCCTGCATCATGGAGACTCCTCAAGATGATGTTGACAATTATCCATTGAGGTCGAAGAAATGTGTTTGCAGTACTCTGGGCAGTTTCAAAACTGATTGCATAGATTGATCGTGCGAATGTATCTGCTCGGAGCATGAGTCCTTATCCTAGGATGTTTGCTTTGTGGCACATCTCTTGTTGATCCAGTGGCTTGGTAATGCCTTCTGAGGTCATAAGCAGTCCAACTATTCATGTTAAATAGCTTTGTAACATAAGAACCCGAGGGTGCATGAGTTGAAAGTGTAGAACGATTACTGTATCGCATGAGTTAATAATGGTACGTGGAAAATTGCAATCAGGTGTTCTGCACATCCCTCATGCCAAAAGGGTACTTGCAATTAATGTTGGAACAGTCCGACAACAATTGTGTGTGTTGGTGTGTGTTGTTTGCTGGGAATGGGGAACCGGGCTTGCTCTATGGACTCAGAACAGGTCTCGCTGGAGGTGAACTCAACAGAGTGTCCGAGTGTGAAAAGAGATTGCGTGCTGGTGCGAGGCCACCTGCATGGGATATTTATGACTATTAACTTCATTTGCGAATTAACTTCATTTAATTAACTTCATTTGCGTAAGGACGAAGGATGGGAACAGTGGTGAGTTTGAGGTGAAGGTGGGAGTGCATCAGGGGTCGGTACTAAGTCCACTACTATTTGTAGCTGTGATGGAGATGCTGGCTTGGAACGTAAAGGAGGGTTTACCGTGGGAGTTGTTGTATGCAGATGATCTGGTGTTGATTGCAGAAAGTATGGATGGACTGAAGGAGAAGATGAACAAGTGGAAGGAATGTATGGAGACAAAAGGTCTGAAGGTGAATATCGGAAAGACGAAGGTGATGGCAAGTGGTAAAGCATGTGGTGAGGTGGAAAGAACTGGGAAGTGGCCGTGTTCTGTGTGCAGGAAGGGTGTCAGAGTGAATTCCATTCAATGTACAATGTGTGCTGAGTGGGTTCATCAAAAATGTAGTGGTTTGAGAGGGTCATTAACCAGTGTGGCAGCTACATTCAAGTGTAAGGTGTGCACAGAGGGAGCTGCAGATGGAGGAAATGTTGAGTTGGATCTTGGAGATGGCATGAAGGTGGAAGGTGTGAAAACATTTTGTTACCTAGGAGACATGCTGAATGGAGAAGGTGGATCAGACTCGGCAACGGTTGCTAGAGTGAGATGTGCATGGAGGAAGTTTCGGGAACTGAGTGGCGTGCTGACGAGGAGGGGAGTGTCGTTGAAGCTGAAGGGAAAGGTGTATGCTGCATGTGTGAGAAGTGTTATGATTTATGGGAGCGAGACATGGGTAATGAACGTAGAGCAGCAACGAAGGCTGGAAAGGGTGGAAATGCGAATGGTTCGGTGGATGTGTTGAGTATCATTGAGAGAGAGGAAGACAAATGATGAATTGCGAAAGATGATGGGAATAGAGCCTGTGATGGATGCTGTGAAGAGAAACAGGTTGAGATGGTTTGGTCATGTGTTGAAGGATGAAAGTGCCTGGTTGAGAAGAGTGATGGAAATTAATGTAGAAGGAAGTAGAGGATGGGGAAGATTGAGAAAGACTTGGCTAAAGATGGTCGAAGAAGAAATGCGGGCAATCGGGTTAACAAGGGGAGATGCAGAAAATAGGGCAAAATGGAGAACTTTGTCATGGGGACCGCAAGGCTGACCCCCGCTCTAGCAGGGAAAATGGCCTTAAAATGCCTGTTGTGTTGTTGTATTTGCGCTAAAGATCTTCCGTGCTTATATTTCCAGACAATAATTTATTGATACTGGAGATACAGTCCCTTCTCAAAAAACAATAGGGATTGAAGGAAAAATAGTGGTTTCCATTTTAAAGTGGAGAGGGAACACTAACGCAAATACGATACGGAATACTGAGTGTGATGGCAGAGAAGAAATCCAACAACACCGCTTAGATGGACGATTATGGACTCAATGCCTTCTTAACTAATCCTCTCGCATAACAAACCCACACAGAGACACATTACGTGAGAGGAGAGAGAACAGAAGATGGTAAACGGAGGAAGATGACCCTTCCTCTTATGAGGTATCGGCGGATGGAGTGGCTTGTGGCAAGTCGGATTGGGACTCTAGGCGAGCTCGTTTGGTGACTCGTACTGCGAAACCTGGACTGTCGTAGCACAACCGATGACTTGCTCACTCACCTACCAGCCCACTTTAACTCGACCGACTTATTACAGGCTGAATTATTCCCACATTCATTATGAGTTGACTAATTAATCACCTTGCGCCTTAAGCCATTTTAACCCTCACTCCCCCTTCTCTTTGTAGACTCGTTCTGAAGCTTGCTTCAATGTACTAGAAAGGGACAGGGCAATACTTAACAGTTCTAACCGGAATTTTAAAATAAACAACCAAAAGGGGTGCGGGGATGAGCATTCACATCTGAAATCACACAGCAACCAGTAATAAAAGGTTCAGGAGTCCATGGAGGAGATGGCAACAATATTTCATGAGAATAATGCACAGTTCATAACCATGGGACTGCAAAATAAAGTCTTGGGCAGGCAAATCCACTTTATTGTGGTAGCAATGGCAGTAGGCTGGTGCTGTGGCAACATTGATGTTGTTAGGGTTGACTGCAGGTGATGATGGTGGCGGGTGGTCTTGGCAGTAGGTGGAGATGGCCAGCTCACATTCCTCCCTCTCCCCTTCCTACCCCCTTTGGGGAGGAAACGATGATGTGCCTGAAAAGTATATGAAAGGGCTGTTTTGCAAAGTAAAAGCCTTACCTGGCTCACAGTCAAGGAGGGTGACGGACTGTGGCATTAAACTCTATCTAAAATTTTGGGACATCAACAGTCCTATGAAATGCAATTTAACCTTACACTATCTAGCTGATCTCTATAAACCTTGTGGGGACGCCATTCTCAGAAAATCTGACGTCACATGCCACAGAATGTACCAGTGCCCAGTTGCTAGAAACTCGGATAATTTAACCACTGGATAAGAGCTAGCCTGTGGTTAAAAATTATTATCCAATGGTTAACTAACCGAGAGATAAAGTACAGTTGGATAAGGGGAGGAGAGCTGTCTGCCGGATAAGGGCTGAATAAGGTGTGGATAAACTTTTGATTGGTAGATGGCATCCCACAATGCATTGCACTGTCTCGTCTGCTTGTGAAGCTATCATGGCGGCTGAAGTCAGTCATACTAGAAAGAAGAAGGCATATTTTACTCCAACCGAACAGGATATGCTTTGTAGGGTGGCAGAAGATCATATAAAGCTCATTAGGAGTGAATTTTCCAACACCTTAATGAAGAATGTGAAGAGGAAGACGTGTTTGACGATCACACCTGCCGTCAACAGTGTCGGAGACGACTATCGATCGGCGGCGGAAGTGAAGGAGAAATTGTTCACCCATTGCCATGTAACTCGACAGACTCGACAGACTGATTGTCGTGCAGTCATTAGCTCTCAGGATACAGGTCCGTTTCATGTACACGCCATCTGCACTCTGACATAACTCCCGGAAATGGAAAGAGACCCGTTTGAACACTGAAAACGTTGGCACATGCATACATGACACATTGGATGAACACATTTGTGGAATTTCCTTTCAACGTTCGCCGGACAGAGGTCGAACAAAGCTGGATCATCTGCCATTTTGAATTGGACAAACTTATGTGTGTGTCACTGGATAAATTTTATCTGCCGGATAGGTGACTTATCCACAAGGATAGTGCTTATCTGAGTGTATAGCAACAGGACACAGATGAGACTTGGATAAAGTTGAACGGAAAAATCACCAATTTATCCAGCGGGTAAAGTTATCCGGGCTTTCAGCAATGGAACCTGTCCAGTGGCTAACATTTATCTGCTGGATAGGTGATTTATCCACAAGGATAGTGCTTATCTGAGTGTATAGCAACAGGACACAGACGAGACTTGGATAAAGTTAAACGGAAAAATCACTCATTTATCCTGAGGATAAAGTTATCCAGGCTTTGAGCAACATAACCTATCCATTGGATAAATTTTATCTGCCAGATAGGTGATTTATCTACAAGATGGTGCTTGTTATGATTTATGGGAGTGAGACATGGGTAATGAACGTAGAGCAGCAACGAAGGCTGGAAAGGGTGGAAATGCGAATGGTTCGATGGATGTGTGGAGTATCGTTGAGAGAGAGGAAGACAAATGATGAATTGTGAAAGATGATGGGAATCGAGCCTGTGATAGATGCTGTGAAGGGGAACAGGTTGAGATGGTTTGGTCATGTGTTGAGGAGGGATGAAAGTGACTGGTTGAGAAGAGTGATGGAAATGAATGTGGAAGGAAGTAGAGGACGGGGAAGACCGAGAAAGACTTGGCTAAAGGTGGTGGAAGAAGAAATGCGGGCAAGGGGGTTAACAAGGGGAGATGCAGAAAATAGGGCAAGATGGAGAACATTGTCATGGGGACCGCAAGGCTAACCCCCGCTCTTGCAGGGAAAATGGCCTTTAAAATGCCAACAACAAACACATGGTGCTTATCTGGGTTTCTTGCAACCGGGCCCAGGAAACAAACAAAAAAAAAAAGTGAATGAAACTTAGAGAAATGTTCTTTCACATGCAGCTAACCGCATCATTGTATCCCATTCCATTATTTATTTGTATTGCAGTTTGAATTTATAATAATTTGTGTACACTGTATAGAGTCTATAGACTATAAAATGTATCATTACATACCAGTGACAAAATGTTTATTGAATAGCATTGCATGCTTGCCTGGACTCCAGTGACCACCAGTTGTGGTTTGCTGCACGGCATTTAACCACTTATTTTGTCTTTCTGGTGTTATTTTTCTGGAAAGCATTTGTAGAAGGACAAGTTTTCACACGCTTTTAGATTGCGGTTAATACACAACGCAGCTTCACAGTTGTTGGCCATTTTTACGACTTGGACGTTTTCAAATCCGACAACGCACGTTGTGTGCCACTATGCGTCGTCAAGTGATTGAATAAATCATGAAAATAATATAGCTTTCCTCGTTAGCTCATTAATAATATAGCCTCGTTAGCTTTCCCCTTGATTAATTTTTAACTGCACTCAAAATGGCAGATGCGGAAGTGACCTGAGGTCATTGTCCGTCCATGGAGCAATGGAGCATGCTCACCACTGAGGCCCTTTGGAGTTAGGCCGGCCACTCACAAGGACACAAATTTGATAATACACCCCAAAACGGTATGGCTAAGACACAGAAATGGGATGAAAACAATTAACACAGGAAAAATTATAACAGAGACAGGACGGAACAGATGCGGAAAACTCAGCTTTGAGGTTCAAGGCAGGTAAGAAGCAACGTCTAACACACTCAGACCTGGAACCAGGAGTGAACTTCTTTAGCTGTTTGATTGTTATGTTTATCTGGATTGTGTAATTTATGTTTCATTCTCAAAGTTATTAGAATTTGTTGGCATTTTATATGCAAAACACAAGTATGCAACCACTGATTAGTCTGTTTTATAGACAGGTGTTTGGTTGACCGGCTTTATATCTTATGTTGCAGTGGCCTACCTTCTGGCATATCACATCTTCTTTGCTATGTTCATATGGTCTTTTTGTCAAACAATTTTCACTCCACCCAGGAGGCCTTCAAAAGAGGTGAGTTTTTTTTTCTGCTGGGGTGGGAGGGAGTGGGCGAGGAGGGGGCGGTGTAAGGGGCGGTGAAATGAAGAAAGTGCAGCTCTTTGATGAGAATCCAAACAAAATTGATCAATATGATAACATAGTAGAAGGTACACACTGTTAATGTTTGCTTCTACTGTCATCAATGGCTTGTATTCACTTTGATATTTGCTTTGTTTGTATGCCACATGTCCTGCCTTTCAGCTATTTTGCCATTGCACCGTCATATCCATTATTGATAACCAAGCCACACTAATGGGCTATACGTCTCTCATCTTGCAGTACTGCTTGGCTCCATATGATGGGGAAGCTATGGAGGCTGATGGGTCCATAGAGATGCAAAAGGAGATTCTGAAGCGAACGGCAAAAGGATTGCCCTTATTTACACGCACAGAGTCTGGTGGTGAGGGGTTGAAAGGGTGTGAATTGGAATAAAAACATTATATTTTGAAGTGAAAAGGAGAAGGTTTGCACTTCTGTATTTGTAAATATAATTTGGGAAAATTGAGTTGCAAGCATAGGTAGCAAGTGCTGGTGTGGTAAACCAAGATTGGCGTGTTATACCACATGTTGAGCAGGAAAAAAGGTCTTCCTTTTCATGTCTCATGTCTGCAGCTCTCCGTTACTGTGAGCGTTGCCAACTGATCAAACCTGACAGGTGCCATCATTGCTCTGTTTGTGATATGTAAGTTTTTACAAGATGGAATTAAAATACAGACTTACGCGCACATTCTTAAAGGTTGCTGTCTTTGGTAATTCTAAGGAAATTATCTTTCATTGATTCAATTGTTGAATGAAGATTATCTTCTTTCATCCTGCCTTACATTGGGTACATTGGGTACATTTGAGTACCAGTACACTGGTAATTCCCTGTTTATCGTAAAAAGGCGACAAACAGGGTTGGCGGCAGGAAGGGCATCCAGCCGTAAAACATTGCTTCAAAAAGGGGACCAAAAAACAACAACAACCACGGTCCCCGAAAAGGCCAACCCCCGCTTTGCGGGGAAAAAATGGCCTCTAAACGGTGGGTTTTTTAAAAATCCTGCCTCTGTAATATATGACCCCTCCCCACACCCACACCCTCCCCCCATTTTATTTCCGGTTTCCTAATCCCCTTATTTTTAACTGATGCTTCTAGTCATTGAAAATTCGCAGTTTTAATTTGGCAACCAAACCTTCAGGGGTCGAAACTTTTTTTTTTTTTGCTAATGGGATCAACTCTATATTGTAACCACTGTAATTCTGGTATACTATGGTAAAGTATCTTTGTTTGATGTACCATCTACTGGAGAAACTGCTGTTTTCCCAGTGATTGCTTTAGCTGAGGATTGGGTACATTGGTTAGCTATCGATGAGGACGTTGGACTCGGCATCCTTGAGATTGTTGGTTCAAACCCAGGTGAAGGCTATATGAGCTCACCAAGCCAGTTTTAACCCTAAAGCATTCAAAAGCTTTGTTCTCATGAGAATATCCTTGCTGCTATTAGATTGTCGATCACCCCATCTGGTTTGCCAATTCATTACTGTGCATGTAACCGCACGGCAGTGGGTTTCCATCATTTCTGGGCGCTTGGTTATTTTGCTGATGCAGTTCCCTTCCCATAAATCACTTCACGAATTTATCATTTGGCCAGAGTACTGGCCCACAATGGCCGACTCTTTGTTTATTTTTATGGTAATCTGGGGTTTTTAACATTCATGAGCGAATCCCAGTAGATCGGGTAGCTGGCTTAAACTCTCCTCCGAATGATTGCTTGCTATCTTTCTTTTAAAAGTAGTCCGACCCATAATTGTGCCCAAACTAGACAACTCAAAGACAAGTACTCTGCTTCTTAGTTATGCTGCCAGGTTGGTTAGATCACTAATGATCTTCAGGGAGGGGATCATCTGCCTGGCCCACCTCGTCTTGTCGACACCTTGTGGTTGAGTCTTAATAAAGAAATTGAAAAAAAAGATCTCAGAACAACTTGCTATCTCCGAAAAGATAGGCCTGCACAAATCCCACAAACCGAATAGAAACAAGAAAGAGCGATCAGAGATTGCAGACCCTCGCCAGGACGTGTTTTTAGTGTTTTTAAGGCTTTTGTGTTTAAACAAATATGGTGGCCGAACCACGTGACCGATGATGCCATCGTTTTTTTTCTCTCCACCAATTTATCCCTAGATGACGCTCAAGAAATTTCATCTTGATCGGATGAAGTTCTGTACTTGTCGGATTATGACGTCATAGGTTCCTCCATTATGACATCATCATTAACATATTTTATTCCCCATGGAGAGTTCTTTACAATGAGCCATGTCTCATTTTTTTCTATGCAGCGCTTTCGGAGATATAGAGGTGCAAAGTTTTTTGTTTTTTCCAAGATGGCGCCCATACCACGTGACCATACCACGATACCATACCACGACCATACCCATACCATACCATACCCATATACACGACCATACGACCATACCTATGACCATACCACGTGACGTAATAACGTCGTAATGATTTTAAAATTCTACAGGATGAGTTGTGCCTATGGTGAAAATTTTCTGTCATTCGGACCAACGTTTGCAGAGAAAATCATATTTATTCCATGCGGACAAACAAACAAACAGACAGACAAACAAACAAACAAACAAGAAATGTGTTGTGCATACCACGATACTTGCAAAATCCCTAAAATAAGTTGTTGGCGTATGATGACCTCAAAAATAATTAGGGGTTGAATTCAGCGACATGATGAGCAAATCCTCTTCAAATTTCAAGTTAATTTGATGAAAATAGAGGATTTTAGGAATATGGCCTATGTTGACCTCAAAAATAGTTGGTGGTTGAATTCATTGACCAGATATGCAAACCTTCTTCATATTTCAAGTCAATCACATGAAAATTGAGTATTTTAGTAATATGACAAAGTTGGTGACCTTTGGCCTATGTTGACATATTGACCTTTTGACCCCAAAAACCATAGGCTTCTTGCTTATGACAAACTCTACTATTTGTTGAAGTTTCGTGAAGATTGGTTGAAAATTGTGACCTGTAGGCGAGTGATATACAGAATAATGCACAAGACCAACCAATATATTTGAAAAAATCTTCGATTTTCGCAAGTAACAAACAAACCGACTCAAATGCAATACCCTTTCCTCTGGCGAGGGTAATCAAATATATTGTGCTTCTGGCTGGATGGGCATCGAGGACTAAATGCAACTACCAAAATGAACTTGTTTTGTGAGAGTTAACCTCACGTACTTGCAGATTGGTTCAATTTCATTATTTGGTCGTTGTAGGGTTTGTATATTTGCACTCTATGCCATACGAAAATGTTATTAGGGCAAAATAACTGCATATGGCTTGATAAAATAATCATTGTTCTGGATAACCTCAAAGACATGTCTGCCACAAAAAGCATTATGTTGCATCTCTGTTTTGGTTATAATAATTTTATATTGTTTGCAGATGCGTTTTGAAAATGGATCATCACTGCCCATGGTATGTTTTTTTTTTTTTTTTTAGAACATTGAGATCGTACTGTGGAGGAATAACACATACCCGTTTCACTCCATTGATTGCTAAATATACCACAGTGTGGCTGGAAGGAGTGCTTCTATCTTTTTATGTTTTATATTCGGTATATTTGCCAAAATGGCCTTTTTCTTATTTTGTACATGGAATTATATGAAGATGTTTAATTAAGTTATCTGACCTGGACAAACGCCATCCGTCACTACGACGTCATGACTGTAGCCCAAGAAGGGCCTCTTGCAACTGCAAAGATGCCGAGATTAAATTCTGTCACCAAGCGTGTTGCCCTGACGAGCTCTAATAAAGGGGCAAAACTAGTCGGTAGCTTCGCTTTTCATCTGCTTGGTGACAGCAAGTCACCTTATGCCACTTTTGCACCTAATGCCCCGGATCCACAGAGCAAAATAAATGCTTTAAAAAGATTAACGATTTTTCAACATAAAGCCTTCATGTTGGGAGGAAGGTATTTCATCATCAAATGTGTTCAGGATCAAGTTTCAACTGGTAAACTTTTCATACAAAATTGGTACAATGGAACTTGGCTTCCTGGCATAAGGTGCTTGCTTGCTAACCAAAGGATGGCATTGTGAAGAATTGCTAAATTCTCCCCCTCTGCCCTCTAGTTCCATTACCAACAGATTGTCTTTGGCTCCGTCCTTCAGCAATCTAAAAAGTCTCCCATTATATATTGCCAATAATGTGGTCATGGTTATAATTTCAAAAAGCATCTTGTAATTGTGTTAAGCAGTTTATAAAATTTGCTTTAGCAGAGATCGCTTATGGTTCCCAGGATTGTCAACTCGTAATACTAGCCAATTGGTAGCACTTGAAATTCCGCCTTATGAAAACAAATACAAAAAACAACAACATGCATTTTAAGGCCATTTTCCCTGCTAGAGCGGGGGTTAGCCTTGCGGTCCCCATGACAATCTTCTCCATTTTGCCCTATTTTCTGCATCTCCCCTTGTTAACCCCCTTGCCCGCACAGTTCACTACTTTAAAAATAGCCCCCCCCCCCCCCCCCCCCCCCGAGTGGGCTGACGGTCACATCTGGCGGTTGTAATTCAGACCTCTGCTGATTTGGAGGAATCCCCTCTCCCCTAACCCCACCCCCCCACCCCCCCCCCCGGTCCCTTTCCGGGAGCTCCATCATCCAAAATTGAAAAGTCGGAGCCTGAATGATTTTGCGGGCCATTGAGTAGAAGGGCTTTATCAGGTTTCAGAGCAATCAGCTGGTAAATAAGGGAAGAGTAGGGATCCAATTCCTGGGTGGAGATGAACCCAGAATGAATGAGTGGAGGTGAGCAGTTATCCTGGATTTTGGTAGTTTCACCAGAAGGGGGAGATGTTGTGGAGGGAACTGTGTGTGCCCTGCAGAAACCCAAGGGGACAAAGCACGGAGAGAGCAGAAGGTGCAAGACCAGAAATTAGGTGGAGTAGACAGAGATACCACTGACAGCAAAGTGATAGGCCCATAGACTCAGCATCATCGTGAGAGATTCCAACGACCTTGCATGCCTTGGTTTCCATGGCGTCAAGCTGAGCAAGATGTGAGGCAGTGGAGCCAGCTCAGAGGGGAAAGGAGTACTCCATCAAGCTGCTGTTGAAGGCCTTGTAGGTGGGTTGGCATTCAGGTGTGCCAAGGAAGGACTTTGTATGATGCAGGATGCCCAGTCAGTGAGTGACTGGCTTTGGAAGTCAACTTCGATGTGGTTTGCCCAAGAAAGATCATTGCTGATAGTGAAACCCAGGGGTTTGAGTGACTGAACTTCCTCAAAAAGATTGTTAAGAAAGTGTATGGGAGGGTTTGCCATACGGTCATTTCGGAGGAGAGATTGTGAGATTTGTGAGGATTGAAAGATATATTCCAAGTGTTTGACCAGTTTGTGATTTTGTCAACGTCTGAAGAGAAAGAAGGAAGAAGCTGCTGCCCACTTGTCTGAAGGATGAGGGATGTCACGGCAGATGGTGGAGTCATCAGCAAAGAGATAAAGAGGATTTTCCCAAGAGTCAGAGAGATCACTGATGAAGAACAGGAATTGGACGGGACACAGAACAATGCCTTGGGGAAATCCAGCCTTGACAGGGAGAGGATATGAAAGGATTGCATTGAGAGCCACACGTTGGCCTTTGTGATGGGAGGAAGATCATTCATCATCAATTGTGTTCAGGATCAAATTTCATCTGGTAAAGTCTTCATCCAAAATTGGTGGAATGGAACTTGACTCTGTGGATCCAGTGACATAAGGTGCTTACTAACCAAAATATGGCATTGTGAAGAATTGCTAAATATACTTTGCTCATTATGTTTGATGCCAAATGCGAAGTGAGGATTGAAAAGTGCTGCCTGTGTTTCATTGGATATTTGTTTAGAGGTCAGTAAAAGCAAATGCAACAGCAGCTTTACAGTGCACAACAGTTTTTGTGCTTTAGTAAAATATTGCTTGCATTTGTCAAAACTTCGATTTTACTTTTTATTTCGTTTTTTGCTTTTCTTGCTGCCTGTTCAATATGTTGGCAAACCCATGTAATGTTGTGAAAACTGTTGCTTCCTGCCCCTTATTCCCTGTCCAAACACCTGAATGTTTAGGGTTAACAATTGTGTGGGCTTTTCCAACTACAAATTCTTCCTACTTTTCCTTGGCTACGCCACTCTTTACTGCATCTTCATCACTGCCACCGTACTGAAATACTTCATCCGCTACTGGGAGGTCTGTACTCTACTTGTGATGTGATGTTATAAGACTTGGGTCTCATTTACTAAAACCAATGCTATGGTTTTGTCTACCTTTATCGAGAGAGTCCCCCCGCAGAGTCCCCCCGCAGAGTCCCCCCCGCAGAGTCGCCCCGCAGAGTCGCCCCGCAGAGTCGCCCCGCAGAGTCGCCCTGCACAATATTTTCCCATTTGTTTCAGAACCAGAAGAAACATGACTTCCATTATAATGGCATCAGGATCCTCACTACTGAGGAAAAGGCACTGGCTGGAAGTTGCCTATGAAAGGACTAACTACCAGCTGTGCCTTTTTTTGCTGTCACATGGCCATTCCTTAATGGCCATGTGACAGCAAAACTCTTTTAGACTGTTTTTAGACTCGACCCTCTTGGTGTTTAACACAATGCTACACGTTTGTAGAGCAAAACGACGTTTTTGTATTGCTCACATCATTGTTCCCTTTTTATTGAAAAGATTGTTACACCATCTTACTTATGACAAATTGCAACCGGATGGTCGTTGTAAACTTTGTATGTAACCCATGTAACATTTGATTAATTATGCTGACGTGCCCCTGTTTGCATTTGAAACAAGAGCGTCATACATGGATCACTTCCAGAACGCTTTTGATGACTTTTTTGAGCAAAGCATGCTGGGAAATTGACATCCCTAAACCAACATGTGAGCAAAAGTTGGAATAAGTCCAACTGGAATAAGTATAGTAGGAGTATTTGGGCCTTAGGCCACAACTTGTGCCGTTGTGCTATACACCCACTTCTTCTTTTTCAGGATGGTCTTCCAAGCACCCCAGCCAAATTCCATGTCCTGTTCCTGTTTTTCGTTGCGGCGATGTTTGCTGTTAGCCTTGGTCTCTTGTTTGGCTACCACTGCTGGCTTGTTTCCACAAACGTCTCTACTCTCGGTCAGCCACGCTGCTAACTAGATAGCTTGTAGGTTGGAAGTGGTGGGTCATCGGTTGACTATAGTGTCGTGTTATTTGAATTTTCGTGCTGATAAGATGACTCCAGAGTTTCAATAAAGTAGATTTGTTTCTGCTAGACTAGAATTGCCTGCTTGTTGGACAATTTCAGCAATAAGGGAAACTTTGTGGGTTGAAGAACAAAAAGTTGTCGGAAAGCTTTTCTATCTTCCATTGCAGAAGCGTTTCGTGCTCCGGTGTTTGAGTATGGAACAGATCGTTCTGGATTTGATCTGGGTGTTAGGAGCAACCTGCGGCAGGTCTTTGGACCATCATCACGTGTCTGGTTCCTCCCTGTATTTTCCAGGTGTGTGTGTGACTGCGTGTGACTTCATTTTATGTTGTTATGATAATGCGGCTATTGCCATATCATCGATGAATATGAATTGCGATCTAATCTTTGAAGTACTCTTATCCAAGTGCCGTTCAGAAATATGATGCATATATTGCATAGTACATACCTATCTTTATTATAATCCTTTTTATGCCTCCGCCCTGAAGGTGGCCGGAGGCATTGTGTTTTCCAGTTGTCTGTCCATACGGGCTAAACCTCGTTTTTTCAGCAACCATATGTCTGATTGAAACAAAACTTTCAGGGTAGTAGTGACACCCATGCTTTTTATGCTAATTGTGATGTCATAGGTCACGTGGTATGGTAGCCATCTTGGATTAAACACAAATAATTAAAAAAATTATTTCTCGGAAACCGCTGAATGGAAAAATTTGAAACTTGGCACATTGGCAAGTACTCCCAATGGGGAACAAAAGCATGATAATGATATCATAGGTGAAGTGGTACATCAGCCAAAAGTGTTTTAATCGAATTCCTTATCCTAAAAATCTGAAATTGCATGTACATGATCTTTGACCCATTTGTATTGAAATATGAAATATATGGCATCATAGGTCACATGGTTTGGCAGCCATATTGGATTTAACCTAAAACCTTTAAAAAACACCTTCTCCCAAACCACCAAATTGATTGACTCGAAACTTTACGTGTGTCATTGACTAGGCATGGCGATTAAAAGATGATCATGAAAACATCATTGGTCACATGGTGTGGCAGCCATATTGGATTGAAGGAAAATATTAAATAATTATATCTCTGAAACCGCTTACCCTATTGATGCGAAATTTTACAAATACCATCTAACAGCACTGCTGCATATCGTTTGAAAATGATGATGTCGTCGGTCATGTGGTTTGGCAGCCACCTTGGATAGAAAAACGAACCTTATCCGATCAGCACGAAACTTCACAAACGTGATCCCCTACCCATACATATGCAGTGTGTACAGTTTTTTCAGGTCATATGTCATGTGGTATGGCAGCCATATTAGCTTGAAAGCCGATATTTTAAAAATTCCCTTCTCTGAAACTGCTTCACCGATCGATGTGAAACCTGTCATGGCTGGTGAAAATGTGATACTTGAAAACAGCTGAATGGATTAAAATCAAACTTGTTTATTTTTAGGACAGCGAACGATGGCTTCCACCCGTTGTGGGACTATGTGGAGGCATATTGGCGACACATTCGCATTGTCCTCGTTTAATCTTGTTTTTATACCGCTTTTGTATTAATTCTTTTTTTTACAGGATTTATTTTCATGGCAGAGTTGCAACACAAATCATGCAGACAAATTCATAAGACAACACTGGATCTGGTCAGCGAGACTTCCAAAAGACAAAGCCATTGAGCTTGGGTGGAAGTACCGTAACCTCCCGGGGCACTTTGGGTATCAGCGCTGCTATCTTTATGATGTTGCCTTTCTCTTCGCACTCAGTGGGGTAATTCAGGAGAAATTTCCACCTCCCTATGGATGCCAATCTATGGGGTTTGTCTGTGCTCTATCCTTTAAATGCTGAACGCCGAGCAAAGACGTAGCACGTACCATTTTAAAGTCTTTGGTGTTACTCAGTCAGGGTTGGAATTGAACCTCCAACGTCCCAAACTTAGTGGACAAACAAAAACGGTCATTATGCCACCAAAAATGTTTACTTTATCAGGTAAATTAAGCTTTTATAAATCAAAAAGAGTATAATATGTATTTTGGTAAGGCGAATTATACAGCGCTGATAAAATTGATATTTTTTTTCGACTATTTGTACATATGGTGCCCTTGGGATGAAGCAAGGATAAGAACATACGTTATGTTTTCATTTTTGTCTGTTTAATTATATATTAGCTTTGGGTGAATATCCAGATTCGGATACTGAATTTTTTTTACATGATTCTTCACCATTGAGTAATTGGGCTAAAACTGATATATAGCATGGTGTCTCAAAAAGTTAAGGACGGATTCGGACGAAACTTGGTGGACAGGTTGGGTGTTGTGACAAGGACGAATGGATTAGATTTTGGTGAAGTTCTGGATCGGATACGAGAATTATTTTTTCATGGTGATTTTTCACCATTTACTGATCGGGCCAAAAACAATATGTAGCATGATATTTCAAAAAGTTGTGGACGAGTTATAACAAAGCTTGGTTGATGAGTTTGTTAGGTGACAAGAACAAGCCGATTAGATTTTGGTTCAGGTCCAAATCCAGATCCCGGCCTATCATTGGATACAAAACAAAACTGTTCAGCCTGGCGGAGGTATGCACTCTACCGAGTGCTTGTTCCAGTTTTCTGTTAGAAGAATCTGATTAAGTACATAATTATTGCAAATTAATTCCTCTTTTCAAAAATATTAAATCTTGGTTTTTTTTGGCCAACACTCATAGGTTAACATTCCTCTTCTTTTATCTGCAGCACAGAAGTAAAAGTTTGCATCAACTTTATTCTGGGAGTGTGGCTGTTATACCGAATTCCTGTTGATTAGATGCAGGAATTTTTGTTCAGGGTGCCGGTGATAAATCGCCTACTCTTCACGAAGAACAGTGTGGTATATTTAATATCCACCAACTAATGCTGGCAGATGGGACGCCACTTTAACGTCCATCCAAGGGACGGTACACCCATTGATCATTCACCCTGACTGTGAAACACCAGGAAGACAGTTTATAGCTGGGTCGTCGAGATTCAAACTCGTAGTAGGCAACTCTAAAGTGAGTGTGCTTACTCTAGAGCTTACCCCTTGCCAGCCTTATACAGCAGGCTGACAGTTTATAGCTGGGCCAGGATTCTAACGTGCGAACATATTAAGTAGAATTAATGGCTGACTTACAAAATATTGCAAAAATCCTCAAAATGAATCCTTTACAATTCCGTTTTAGGAATGTAATCAAGTCTCAATTTCGAGTGTAAGTGCAAAAGGGTGTAAAGAGACTTGATGTAAAAGCGAACTGTTTTTTGTTGTTGTTGTTCAGAGTAGATTGATTTGTTACTCGCATGTCTGTTATTACTGATATCAACAACAATGCCATGCACACCATTAAAATGAGGTTTTCCTTCCACCACTCACCCCACTCCCCAACCTCATCCATTTTCCCTTCTCTTCTTCAAAAACACCCCCCTATGGTAGTGTGGGTGATGGTTTGTCCTTCCCAGTGAAAAGTGTACCTGAGTCGTGCAGCCACCTCTTAGGTGCAGTGAACACGTGGGAGGAAGAGGGAGACTCTAATGAGGAAGGCACCATCTTTGGTGGGTCGCATCTTTGATCGTTTTGCCAACAATTTGATCAGGCATTTTATACAACCTGCTATGATGGTGCTTTGCAGAATAGAAAATCGACATGATCACGTTTTTTTATTTTTCTTCCAGTTAAGGCAGGAACAGCTGGTGTCGTCTTTGAAAGCGAGTCGTGAAAAACCAACGATCATGGCCGTGATCCATGGATCCAGGCCCATCTTCCTCCTTCTGTGCTGCTGAGCTTTACACTTGCTTCCTGCCAGTTAGGATCACAGAAGGTTTGAACTGCTTTCAAAATGGAAACTTGGGTTTTGAAAGAAATTATGCTCCAATCGACCAATATTTGGTCCAAATCAAAGGATCATAGAAAGGGAGAATGTTGTGCATACAATTTCCAGCGTATGATGTTATGTATCGCTTGGGGAGTGAAGCAAAATCCCTGGCGGAGGGCGCAGCGGGGTTTGGCAAAGGTTGTTCAGTGTACATGACCCACAGAGCTACCGACATATTTCTTCCTTGTGTGTATATATTGCAGTGTATCATTAAATTGGACCATTGTGTGGTAGGGACATGTAAAACGAATATTATTTATTGTGCAATTGACCAATTGTTGGTGCACTCGAAACAAAATATTACAGCGAGAATGATTCAAATGTACATAATAAGTGTAAATGTTTCTCGGCTTTGTCCTACCCTGACCTCCAGTGCATAACCAGCAATGTATGTGAAAAATAATGTGTGTTGTGTACAAAAACTACCACAGTTGGTTCCTGAATTTGATTCGGTGCAAGGAAATGCATTTGTTTTAAGAGAAGTGCTCTTCTCCTTTAAAAAAAAAAAGACTATTTCCTCATGGAAAGCATAAATTAATTGTAATATCCCATTATTTTAGTCACCCTCTTTTATTGTATTGCTGTTGGCAAATAACTTGCTAAAATCGTCCCACTGTGTATTTATCATGAGGTGAAAAGTGTTTTTGACAAAATGTCCTGGTCACAAAATGTCCCAAGGAAGCTCCTGGTCAGTATTGGGCCACATTTAGATTCTCAACTGGAAACATTTTTTACAACTGAAGAGATGGTGTGACGTTGACTTTGAACAGTATTGGAATATTTTACATGATTATTCACCATCAAAAAACAAGTTTGTTTGACAATCAAAGGCCTTGCCTCGTATCTTGAGAGATTGGTAAATCTTGTGCTGAGCCTTCTCGTCCCTGTAAGACATTATGTACATGTGTGTATATATATGTATGATGGACTTCAATAACGCTCATTAAACTGTTTCCAAAGTTAGCTTTGAGCTATAGGTGCTGGTGGGGATTGTTGTGGAAGTAATTCACTTTAATAGTGGCAATAAAGATTATAAGCAGGTAATTTGCATCATTGGTGTGTTTGTATTTCTGCGTGAGGGGGGTGGTGGGGTGGGGACCTTACCTTCTCAGGGAATGACTGCACCCAAACAATCCCAGTAAAATGTGCCCCACAATATTACAGAACCACCAGAACCCTTGACTGTTGAAACCAAGCATTTGGCGTTGTGGAGTTCCTTAGGTTGGCGCCACATGTGAACTCGTCCGTTTTTCGAGAACATGGTGAAGGATGATTCATCTGACCATATCACATTTCTCTACTGCTCGGGAGTGCATTGCCTGTGCTCTTTGCACCACTGGACTCGCAAACGTGCATTGCCAGGTTTGATGAGCGGTTTGTGCACTGCATACCGATTATGGTATCCCGCTCTGTGGAGTTTTCGGTGGACCATTTTTGATGAAACTGGCTGCTCATGTCCCAGGTTGACATTTGCAGTGAATTGATTGCTGCAGTTGCTCTCCTGCTTTACCTTGCACGTCAAATTAATGCATGGATATCACGATGCTGGAGTATCTGCTTCTGCCCACTGTTGCCCTTTGATGATGATGTCTTTCCCTTGGGAGTTCCATGCTGACATCATCTCAGACACCGTTGCTCGTGAAACATCAGCGAGTTCAGCTGACTTTGTCACCGAAGCTCCTACCAAATGCGGCCCAATGGTCACCCCTTTCAAAATTACTGAGGTGTTCTCTTGCAGCCATAACTTAAAGGACGTTCCTTGGCCTTGCGCTGAGGGGAGGAGCAGTAGGACATAATGACTGGTGGGCATGTCGTGGCACGAGTTGGTTCACGTGGATAACTAATCAGCACATGGTGACAAATTCAATATTGCCCGCAGGAGCTTAGACCACCAAAAATAGTTGGTGTGCGTACAGGGTTCAGAATGGAAGTGTTTAATATTATCGCGTTCCCGGGGTGAACACACCTGGAAACTGATTAGCCGAGCAAGCTCAACACTCCGAGGTGTTCAGTCAATGATGACAGGGTTAATACGTGCGGGGGAATGAGGCAGCGAAGGGTAATGAGGCTCTTACCTTCACGGACTCCACTGGACGTCTTCGACCCTGCAATAATTAATTCAACCGACGTGGAATTAAAATACAAAAATACCGGCTTTATTGAAAGAAATGCTGGTAACAAAAGAATGCACGCTAAACCTAATATTCCTTGATGGAGCCCCCCCCATACAGACTCCTATACAACACAAGGGGAAATCTATCTATAATTCCACTAATCTCTGTTTGTACGTTTGTCTGTGACCGCTGTTTCTCGACAACCACGGGTCCGATATACTTTTAACTTGCCAGGTATATTGCTGGGGACCCGAGGATGTGCCTTTTCAAGGTTTCATATTAATCGGACAATTACTTACCGAGCTATGTCCAAAAAACGATTCAACCAATCAGAGAGCAGCGAACTATCGCGTGTGCCGAACGTGGCGGACACACTCTGCCTCGGATGGCACATTTGAGAGCGTATTCATTTATTTCACGTTTGCAAACTATGTTGGCGTTAAACTATGTTTTAAAACTAATAAAAACGAATTTGCGATTCATTCGCTTTCCTGCGCGTTTGTGCACGCGATGGCGATTTCTTTACCAAACTCCGGAAGCCGTTCGCTTTGGACCAAACCATTGCATGTAAATAGAGGGGGGGGATTGTCACCGTACTCGCAAGCCGTTCGCTTTGGACCAAACCATTTCATGTAAATAGAGGGGGGGGGATATAATTTTAGATATAGATATAGTACGGGCAATGCCCTAGTATAAAAGAATTAAAGTAAAAAATGTAGTGTACTTGGCTCTGAGAGGCTCTTGAACCACGTCGGGAATTGTCACAGGCCCCACGCCTCTGCGCGGGAAAACACAGGCCTCCACGCACAGTCGGCCCGCAGTTCGCTCCTCCAGCCGCCGAGCACGAAACAAGCGGGCCATGCCCATCCACTCGCCGTCTGCTCCAGACAGCACCCAGACGACGCACCGACGGCTCTTCGGTTCACTCGGCAGGGCCCTCAGCCGTCATGAAGCTACGGGCCAAGCTCACCAGAGCTACGAGCCGCGACCGCCCCTCCTCACGATCGTCAAAACCTCCAATGTACCTAGCGCCAGAGCGCTATAAAATGTGACTGCACGGCACCAATGTCCCAATGGAAGAGAACCAATAAATCAACCGTTCGCTATGGAGCCAAGCCCGCAGAGAGAGACAAAATGTCGGGACATGACCGTTCGCTATCAAAGCCAGGACCCAAAGAGAGAGGAAGGAAAATGTCGGAACACAGTCTTTTTGTCTTTAAGGCTCTGACGTCATCCGACGCCACCCGTGCATGTTCCACCAATCCAATAGTCCCATCTTCGCAGTCCTTGCTCGAACCAATTCCAGACCAATCACTGCTCTTCTGGGCGTGGCCTTACAGACCTGCGTGCTTGATGTGGTGATGTGGTGGCTGGCAGTGCCAGCGGTATTGTTCAATGCCTTGTTTCCAGTTGGTTGCACAACCGGTTTGACCGCATGGACAGTCAAACAGCCCCCTTTCCGCCATTACCCTGCGGGTGGGAGTCTCCACACTCCAGGCTCTGTTGCCTTCTCCTTCTGCACAGCTACACGGGTCCCCACTCACAGACTTCAAACACACACGATGGGAAGGATAATAAAATAACCATTCTGTTGTGTTCTGTGGTGCGTCTTATCTCAATCAGTAGTCTGCAGTCGTCAAGGACGGTCCGGCTCTGAGCGCATTCGTCCGACCATGGCTCTGGTCAGCGGGAAGTAGGCCTCATTCCGCCCCCGTTCACGCTCCACCAGGCCCACAGACGCCGCTGCACACCAAGCCTCGTGTCCCCGCACGATCGTTCGCGAGGTTCGTGCGTGAATCTGGGTAAGAATCCGGTCGGCGCGCCAACGTCCAATGAGCGAGGGTCCAAACGGGACGAGGTCCATCACAAGAGAGGATCCAGCGCAAAGGGACAGTCCAGGGCAAGAGGGCAAAGGGAAGAGAAAAGCAGAAACGAAGACAGGCAGAGGCGAAGAGAGAAAATGTCGGTCAGCCAGCTGTTCTACTGATCGTCCTCTCACGTCAGCTCTCTTCTCGAATCTTCCGATCGCCTTCGTCACCTTTCATTGGCCGAGCGCTTGGCGCCCTGCTCCCATGCCATTGGTCAGTGGCCAATCACAAGTCCTTCTTTACTTTCCAATCGGTGCTCTTGGTGTTGCTTACCCCTCCTCCTCCTGTCAATCAAAAGTCCTTCTGGGCGTGGCTATTGCCTGCCTTGCACGATGTCTGCCTGCCATGGCGCCGTTGTACCCGGCTGCTTCCTGTTGGTTCTTCCCGTCAGTTTTATCGTCTTGTGGCGGAGGGGGAATTTAATTAGTGTTGTGCTAATGGGCCTATCTAATGTGTGTGATGTGCTGCCATACGGGACAAAGGAATGATCACCAGGTCTGACACACAGGGGAATTAGCTCAGTCCCTATTCTACCTATCACCCGATCATCCTCGTATGATCACAGGTACACACTTGATCCGACAAACCGGGCTAACATAACTATTACATCAAGATTCCCTATCACGACAGATGAAGCATGATACCTATTCAGATCTACCTAAATCTATATATGCCTACCCAACCGACATAACAATCTACATACAGTGCATTCAGAAAGTATTCAGACCCTTTCACTTTTTTCACATTTTGTTATGTTGCAGCCTCATGCTGAAATAATTTAAATTCATTTTTTCCCTCATCAATCCACACTCAATACCCCATAATGACAAAGAGAAAACAGGATTTTAGAAAGTTTTACAAATTTATTAAAAAGAAAAAACTGAAATATCACATTTACATAAGTATTCAGACCCTTTGCTATGACACTTGAAATTTAGCTCAGGTGCCTCCCATTTCTCTTGATCATCTTTGAGATGTTTCTACAACTTGATTGGAGTCCACCTGTGGTAAATTCAATTGATTGGACATGATTTGGAAAGGCACACACCTGTCTATATAAGGTCTCACAGCTGACGATGCATATCAGAGCAAAAACCAAGCCATGAGGTCGAAGGAACTGCCTGCAGAGCTCAGAGACAGGATTGTGTCGAGGCACAGATTTGGGGAAGTCCACAAGACAAATTCTGCTGCATTGAAGGTTCCCAAGAGCACAGTGGCCTCCATAATTCCGAAATGGAAGAAGATTGGAACAACCAACCAACAACAACCAACAACAACCAACCAACCATTGAACAACAACAACAACAAGGACTCTTCCTAGAGCTGGCCGCCTGGCCAAACTGAGCAATTGGGGGAGAAGGGCCTTGGTAAGAGAGGTGACCAAGAACCCAATGGTCACTCTGGCTGAGCTCCAGAGATCCTGTGTGGAGATGGGAGAAACTTCCAGAAGCACAACCATCACTGCAACACTCCACCGATCTGGGCTTTATGGCAGAGTGGCCAGACGGAAGCCTCTCGTCGGTGAAAGACACATGAAAACCCACAAAATCTTGTTTCTCACAGTCTGAGAGTCCTTTAGGTGCTTTTTTGCAAGCTCCAAGCAGGAATTCTTCAAAAGCAAACTGCTCTCTCTCATGCACAGATTTATCCCATCTCGTCTTCAGTTGTCTTACGCTTCCTCCCGTCCATGGTACACTGAATGTTGTGGTGAGGCAGTATTCAGACTGAAACAACTTGCCTTTGCCTCTTGGAAGGCAAATCCAACTGAAGGCAATCTCAGTTCCTTCCACCAAGCTCGGAACAAGTGTGTGTCTACCCTCAGGAGTGCCAGGAAGAACTATCTCTCCACACTCAAGAATGAACTCTCAAACCTGTCTCCTTCCTCCAAATCCTGGTGGCATCTGGTCAAATCCGTTTCTGGTGTTTGTTCCCCCTCCATCCCCTCCCTTACCTCAAATGGCTACACAGTTGACACCGCACGTGACAAAGCCGAATGCCTCAACTCTGTATTTGCCTCAAAATCTTGTGTCCCAAACCCATCTCTCTCTGCTCCCACCTTACCCAGTCGAACACAACTGCTCCTGGACTCTGTGTCCTTCTCTCCTGACAAGGTGGAGAAATTTTTGTCAAACCTCGACTCTGATTCTGCAACTGGACCAGACGGCATCAGCCCACGGGTCCTAAAATCCTGCTCTGCCGCTCTATCTCACCCTCTCTCTGTTCTTTTCACCCTCTCTTTTGCTCAAGGTCATTTGCCAGCATCATGGAAATCAGCAAACATTACCGCTTCACACAAAAAAGGTGCAAAAACAGATCCTTGCAACTAGAGATCAATCAGCCTGCTCCCAATTATCAGCAAAGTCATGGAATCCATCATTTCTTCGGATATCAAATCCTTCCTCTTCTCCAATGGCTTGATCTCTGATCATCAATTTGGATTCAGACAAGGTCATTCTACTCTGGACATGTTGCTTCTGCTGTCTCAACAATGGATGGAGGTCCTCAATGCCAAACAGGAAATCAGAGCTGTCTCCCTTGACATATGACGTGCCTTCAATACGGTCTGGCACCCCGCTCTGCTCACCAAACTCTCCTCCTATCCATGGAAATCTCCACGCATGGCTTGCAGATTTCCTCTCTGGTCGTAGTCAACATGTGTCCCTGAATGGATTTCTCTCATCTCCCCTTCCTGTTCTGGCTCGAGTTCCCCAAGGTAGTGTTCTGGGCCCTGTGCTTTTTCTGGTCTTCATCAATGATCTCTCCGACTTTCTGGAAAATCCTCTCTATCTCTTTGCTGATGACTCCACTCTCTGCCGCTCCATTCCTCATCCCTCAGATCGGCATTCTGCAGCCTCCTCACTCTCTGCAGACCTGGACAAAATCACAGACTGGGCAAACAAGTGGAACATGTCTTTCAAGCCTGACAAATTTCACACTCTTGCTATGTCTCTCCGAAAAGACCGACTGGACAATCCTCCCATCCACTTTCTAAATAATCCTCTCCAAGAAGTTCTGTCACTCAAGCTTTTGGGTCTCACTATCTGCCATGATCTTTCCTGGGAAAACCACATTTCAAATCTGGCCTCCAAAGCCAGTCGCCGACTGGGCATCCTCCGTCATGCGAAGTCCTTCCTTGGCACACCTGAGCTCCTCACCACATACAAGGCTTTCATCCACAGCTCAATGGAATACTGTTCCCCCCTCTGGGCTGGTGCTCCTGCCTCACACCTAGCTCGGCTTCACGCTGTTGAAACCAAAGCTTTCAGAATCATTGGAATCTCCTGCAATGAAGCTAATTCCGAGGGCCTTTCACTCACTCACTGCAGGCAGGTTGATGGTCTTTCTGTCTTCTACCGTCTCCTCCCCAGCCTTGCTCCCCCAGCTCTCTCTGTGCTCTGTCCCCCAAATATTCCTACAGGTCGCAGAAGATCTGCCAGCAACCCTCTTATGGTTGAACTGCCAAAATCTAGGCTCTCTGCTCACCTTCACTCTTTCATTCCCCATTTCTCCCTCCTCTGGAACAAACCCCCACTCCCTTCAATCCCACTCCTCCCTCCAAGTCTTTAAAACAGCTGTTCACCACCATCTCTTATCTTCCCCCATCCAAAACCTTGATCTTTTCTACCCCTGCTAATTCACCCCAGATACACTTTTTTGAAATTCGAACTTCTTTCGTGGAAGTCCTTGCAGTGTCCATATGTTTTATACCTCTCCCACCTCCCCCTAAGCCCTCTCCCTCCCACAGTTCTCCTGATTTCCCTGCTCTCAAATGTTGTGTTTGTGTCCTTCCCCCTCTCTCCCCATCTTGTCTACCGCTCCCCTTATTTTGTGTTTTATGTGTCAGTTTGACTTTCTGTGTGATTAATGTTAGCTCTTTCACGAGCCTCGATCTTGAATACAAAAAAAAACTAATAAGAAAAACTGTAAAGTTTGGTGGAGGAGGAATAATGGTCTGGCACTGTTTTTCATGGTACGGGCTCGGCCAATTAATTCTATTGAAGGGAATTCTTAACGCTACAGCATATAATGACATTCTAGAGGATTGTGTGCTTTCAACTTTTTGGCAACAGTTTGTGGAAGGCTCTTTCCTGTTTCAGCATGACAATGCTCCCGTGCACAAAGCGAGGTCCATTCAGAAATGATTTGTCGAAATCGGTGTGGAAGAACTTGACTGGCCTGCACAGAGCCCTGACCTCAACCCCATCGAACACCTTTGGGATGTATTGGAACAGCGACTGCGAGCCAAGCCTAATTGCCCAACATCAGTGCCCGACCTCATGAATGCTCTTGTGGCTGAATGGAAGCAAATCCCCACAGCAATGTTCCAACATCTAGTGGAAAGCCTTCCCAGAAGAGTGGAGGCTGATAGAGCAGCAAAAGGGGGAACCAACTCCATATTAATGCCCATGATTTTGGAATGAGATGTTCGACGAGCACATGTGGGTGTGATGTTCAGGTGTCCACATATTGTGATGTTCAGGTCATGTAGTGTATATTGGATGCATGATGCTGGCATATGTACTGTAAAGTGGTAAGTCATTGCAGATAGATGCGGGGCGGGAATGTCCGCGTAGGGGATACGGGGAATGTACGAGTGCTGTAATTATTGTGCACTAGAATATATGACCTGTTGTTTCGCTGACGGAAATATTAATCTTTGGTTGCTATGATGGATAATCTATGGGGGAAGAAAAAAAATGATTCCTGGGAGATCCTGCTCTCCGTGCAGGGATAACCAACATCACGTATTGGCATTTGCAGTTTTGACACGCGTGTCCATGTACCCATAAAAAAAAAATATATATAATTTATTTTTTGGGGGATCACAACACTCACGGGAATTACCCGAATCCACCTTAGTTGGATTTATTGAAATCTATTAATCCGTTCTCAAGTTATAACACGCCAGACAGACAGACACGGCTCCTTTTATAATAAAGATATATGCCATTGAATTGTTTCAACTGCTTGTAAATACCTGCTTGGCCTGCTATTGTAAACAGTTGCCTTTTTTCTTGTTACAGGCAATAAAGGCCATTTCTTTGAGAAACCATCTTGACTTATTCTGTCCATTTTGATGGTGTCATAAGACTGCTAAGGCATTTGACCAGCTCAGATTTGTTATCTACGTTCGATTTCAGGTGCAGTTATGTGATGTTGGTTTTGCTCAGCCAACTGGCATAACCGCCAGAACGGTCCCCATTTGCCTCGCTTAGCTCACCGTTACGGTAAACCGACTTTGGCTGGGATTATCCGGTCAGAGTTAATAGTTGAAAGTGGCATCCAGGGTCTAGTGGACATGCCGTCCTCTCGGAGTTATCCAAAGGTGATGCCCAAAAGCAGAAAACTGGAGAACCGTAACATTTTTGGTGTCAGGAGTGTGACCCTTCGAAAGCCCTGACCATGTAAGTCAGTAAACCGACTTTGGCTGGGATGATCTGGTCAGAGTTAATGGTTGAAAGTGGCATCCAGGGTCTAGTGGACATGCCGTCCTCTCGGAGTTATCCAAAGGTGATGCCCAAAAGCAGAAAACTGGAGATCCGTAACATTTTTGGTGTCAGGAGTGTGATCTTTCGAAAGCCCTGACCATCCGCTGCTTAGCTGTAACAGTTCTGGTTTCAGGAGTGGGATTGGAGGGTAGTTTACTCTGCTTGATGGGGCAATATAAGACTCCTTTATTATTATTATTGGACCTGAGGGGCGAGCAATCGTACCTCAAAGCTAAATTGCGAGTTCGTCAGGCGATTTTTTTTTTCCAGCAGCTAGTTGGTATGTCAGGTTAGGATGGACAGAACAAGATGGATGCTAGCTGGCTGGAGGTTGCTGCAACAGAACTGGACATCACTGAAGGTCCAGAAGAGGGTGCTGTTGAACAATCCCCATTTCATGGCAATATTTTGACACCCTTCCCCAGTCAGCCTGGTGCTCCCAATGGAGCAGGAGCAAATTCTACAGGATAGCAGGTCAGCATCGCAATCACAGACCAACAACAACCATATGATGCTGATGATAAACCAAATGATGCTCCAGTTCGGAGAAAGGTGTGCCGGCAAGAGACCATGGTCAATCGAACAGAGCAGAGGGGGGAAACGCTTGAGCGGGGATGGAACGAATTCAGACAGGTAAAGCCAGAATAAGGGGTTTGTCAGTCCAAGCAGGAGAAAAGGGCAACGGGACAGGCTTGCATGGAGGCAGAGACTAAGGGGGATGAGAAAAAAGAATAAATAAATAAACAAGACGACGTCATGCAGAGCACGATACGTGCAAAATTCGCCCCCCACCCCCAAGAAAAACAAATTCCATTGATACAGCAAATTGTCCATTTCATCAAGATTAAAATTGACAATCTTGATCAAAGCTTGGGTCAACAGGAAGAAAAGTGACGATTTTTCAGATGAACAATGATGATTTTGTAAGGTTGACTGAGTTGATGTTTGATATTTTGACCTCAAAAATATTTAGTTTCCCGATTTAGTGACTCAATGTGCAAATGCTGTTCAATTTTCAAGTCAATCGGATGAAAATTGAGGATTTTAAAAACTTGGCCTATGTTGACCTTTTGGCCGATGCTGACCTCAAAAATAGTTGGTGGTTGAATTCAGTGACCATATATGTAAATCCTCTTAGAATTTCAAGTCAATCAAATGAAAATTGGTGATTTTAGAAATTCGGTTGATGTTGACCTTTTGGCCTATGTTCACCTAAAATATAATTTGTGGTTGAATTCAGTGACCAGATAAGCAAGTTCTCTTCAAATTTCAAGTCAATCGGATGGAAATTGAGGATTTTAGAAATTTGGCCTATGTTGACCTCAAATATACTTGGTGGTTGAATTCAGTGAACAGATATGCAAGTCCTCTTCAAATTTCAAGTCAATCGGATTAAAATTGAGGATTTTAGAAATTTGGCAAAGTTGGTGACCTGTGGCCTATGTTGACCTTTTGACCCCCAAAACAATAGGCTTCTCAATTGGGACGACCTATACAACTTGGTGAAGTTTCGTGACGATCGGTTTAGAATTATGACCTGTAGGCCGGTGACAAACAAACAGACAAACAAGAAGACGTCATGCGAAGCACAATACTTGAAAAATCCGCCCCCCGCCCCCCCCCCCCCACCCCAAGGAAAGAAATTCCATTGATACAGCAAATTGTCCATTTCATTAAGATTAAAATTGACAATCTTGGTCAAAGCTTGGGTCAATAGGAAGAAAAGTGACGATTTTTCAGATGAAAAAGGGATGATTCTGGAAGGTTGACTTTGAGATGACCTTTGACCTTTTCACCTCAAAAAATAGTTAGTTTCCCTATTTAGCGACTCAATGTGCAAATGCTGTTCAATTTTCAAGTCAATCGGATGAAAATTGAGGATTTTTGAAACTTGGCCTATGTTGACCTTTTGGCCTATGTTGACCTCAAAAATACTTGGTGGTTGAATTATGTGACCAGATATACAAGTCCTCTTCAAATTTCAAGTCAATCGGTTGAAAATTGAGGATTTTCGAAACTTGGCCTATGTTGACCTTTTGGCCTATGTACCTTTTGGCTGATGTTGACCTCAAAAATAATTGGTGGTTGAATTCAGTGACCATATATGTAAATCCTCTTAGAATTTCAAGTCAATCAAATGAAAATTGGTGATTTTAGAAATTCGGTCGATGTTGATCTTTTGGCCTATGTTCACCTAAAATATAATTTGTGGTTGAATTTATTGACCAGATAAGCAAGTTCTCTTCAAATTTCAAGTCAATCGGATGAAAATTGAGGATTTTAGAAATTTGGCCTATGTTGACCATTTGGCCTATGTTGCCCTCAAATATACTTGGTGGTTGAATTCAGTGACCAGATATGCAAGTCCTCTTCAAATTTCAAGTCAATCGGATGAAAATTGAGGATTTTAGAAATTTAGCAATTTTGGTGACCTTTGGCCTATGTTGACCTTTTGACCCCAAACACAATAGGCTTCTTGCTTTTGACCAACTCTACCATTTGGTTAAGTTTCGTGAAGATCGGTTGAAAATTGTGACCTGTATGCCGGTGACAAACAAACAGACAGACAGAACCACAAACGTAACCGACCAATACAGTATACTTGAAAAAATTTCGATTTTGCAAGTAATAAATTATTTATATGTATATACTGTGTACCCGTATTATCATTTGGCCCCTCCATTAGGATCAGCAGACAAATCCCTCAATCTATTTCTGGTCAGCCTCTTCCAGATATATCGTTTCTGGGTCTCTTGCGCTTCACGAGCAGTTGCTGCTTTTCTTGGGCAGGTCATATTTCAATGCTGGCCTTCAAACCGGCCTGCCCCCTTTGAACTCACTGAGCGGACAGGTCTTTCCTCTGCTGGCCTCGGCTTGTAATGGTGTAAAAAGCCTTCATCCAGAGTGTCATGGAATATGGCTGCCCACGATGGACTTGTGCTGCAGTTTCCAATCTTGCCCCTCCCCCACCCCCTTGAGGCCCTGGAACCTAAGACCCTTGCATCCACGGCAACCCTTTCCTGGTTACTCTATGCTTCCCCTGCCCCAAGGCCCAGACCATGCTCAAAAAAGTACAAGAAAACAACAATCATCAGGTAATAAAGGTAAAGCACATCTCTAACTCTGTACATGTGGACAGGTCTTGAGGCTGGCAGCATTTTATCAAACAGTAACCGCGTTCACCATTTTTTCCAAGCACTCAGAGTTGCTGAATGGAACACCATTCTTATGGTTGTGGAGGGATGACGTTCGACTCATGTTGATACTCAGCACAGAAACAATGCATTGCTGTAAACATGACAAAAATGTGGAAATGCAAGCTAACCATGCATTGCCAAGTTTGAGCTAACCCCTTTAGCACATTATCTCACCATGTTATTTCATGTTTGTGAACTCCCAAGCTCAGTAACATTTGTCTTGTGTTTATTTATATTGTATCCTCATGTGATGCTGTCCTCTCTTCCCACATCATCTGTGTCACTCTTGGTCTATCTCCATGCCCTTTTCCCATTGTTCAGGCATATGTGTGCCCTTGCCTTCCGATGAGGACTTGACTGAATGCAGATGATCAGACATTTCATTTTGTCCATTGATGCTCTTCCTGTGTTCATAATCCCATGCTCCTGTCTATTTCCTGTCCCCTCAGCTCCTACTTTCTTCAATACTTGCCTACCAACTATACTTTGACTGAAAAAAGTCATATTTCTTCATTGTTCATTCTTCCTTCTTCTCGACCACATTTATTAGCTTGATCCAGAAATCCATCCCTTGTTTTCTTCCCAAACTTCCAACGACCTTTGCCCCTTTATTCTTCTTTACTCTCACTTATATAATTATCTAGTCTCGTGTTCTTTCTTGTGAGGTAACAGGTCAGTTTCCTCTAAATCAACTCTCACTTTCCCTCCACTCAAGGCAACTTACTCTCACAACTATCGGGGACACCTCTTTGCGGTGTTGTACGCCCACCAATACAAGTCGGGGACCAAATCTTCCAGTTTTTTCCCTGCTGCCTGGTGTTACGTGCTCCTCCCCAAACCCCGGCCACGGTGTACCTCCGAGCCCCGAAAGGAGTCACGGCAGAAAGATGTGCTATTATGTGTGCCAATGACCAATGGTGAAACCACACCAATCAATTGTTACAAAAACCAAGTATTGTATTAAAACCACACAATAATAACAAGTAACGGACGTACAAGAAAACCTCACTTGCACAGCAAACACCATATAATTTCTATGATGGTACCACCAATTTCCTGAATCAATAACTCACGGTATTCCCACGTGAGCAATCGGTAACATCCCCCAAAGTCACTGTGTCACGATACCAGGCCAAAGTCGATCCCCTTGGCACTCGTGATCACAAGAAAAGGTTGTACTGAGACCTGAACCCAGAACGGCTAACAGTCGACGCTACAGAAGAGCCGCTTTGTGAGGTGTCGGGCCGACGTCGGTCCGGTAAAAGTTCACCCAAAAGGCGACTGGGAATTCACACCTTCGGTTCACCAGACAATGACGCTGACATGAACGATCAGCGGCTCCCAAGCGGAGAACCACGAAGAACCGCGAGTTCCCAAGCTAAATCCACGACACACACGAGAACCAGGCGAAGGGCTGATGCGAGGTGAAATGACTGGTGCGAGGTGAAATGGCAGACGGGCCGGTAATGGAGGCGTACCTGCTCTCCAGCGATGATTCACTTTCGGAACCAAAAGCAAAACCCGCCACGCAGGTTTATTTGCCACAGCAATAACGACACTGTCACAGGAATCCCTTTCCCGGGGAAACCAATATTCGCTCGTGACCAATGTCCACCAGCGTCCGCTCGACCTCTCGAAGCAGATAAGCCTTCCTTTCCCGATCTCACTCGATCCGCTCCCGCCTCTTCTTCTTCTTCCGGTTTCTCCCTCACCCATCTCGTTTTCCTTCTGAGACATTATTTTTACCTTTGAAGACAGTTATCTCCATTTCACACTCAAACTGTAACAATAATAGTACATGAAACTAAAAATGCTTCAAGTGGATGACAACCACAAAGACGGAAGTGACGAATCCGTAACACTGGATTAGTTCTTCTTTCTTCTTTCTTTTTCTTCTCTTCTCTTCTCTTCTCTTCTCTTCTCTTCTCTTCTCTTCTCTTCTCTTCTCTCTCTCTCGGCCCTGGCTTTGTGAAGGCGGGGGTACACCATCCTGGATGTGGGGGGGGGGGGGGGGATCTCTGGGTCGCTCCTGGGAGAGCGATCGGCTCTCTCCGTGCAGCAGACTTGGTCAAGAGAACTGTCTGGGGCTATACAACAACACCAGCAACAACAACAACAACTTACCCTCACATCTATGAAATCTATGAAAAGTTCATGACATGTTTCACACAAATAACGATTTTTTTAAATATCAAATACATATGAGAAACATGTTATTACTGCCAATGGACAAATGCATAAGAATCATGACTACCTTAGCATATAAAGGATAGTTTGGTCTTTCATTTTGTCATGCCATAGAGACTGCTCACCACTTCTACGATTTGTTAATGACACAAAATCACAGATAATGTTCACATGCAATAAACCACTGTCTCCGCAAAATGTTAGACCACCAAATATCTGTGTCTGCAAAATGTTCATCTCAAATGTAAGAACATATCATACCTTTGGCATGCAAAAACAGGAAAAGGCCACTTTAAAACCCACAGCAAGAGCAGAATTTGTTATTTTGGTTTGTTGGTGCCGAATGCATGAAACCAAGACAACATAACAGATTACAGAATTATGTCATGCCAGAAAAGTGTTTAAAATTTCGTAATGTCAATCACTGATGAGTTTGCCAACCACACACCACCTGATTTAGCAAGCTGTTCTCTCCTGGATGGAGTCAAGCGTCTCAAGTATCGTTTCAGAAGCTTCATCGAGGGGATCTGTGAAAATTCCACCGCACCCTTGAACCGCGTCTTTCAGACACTGGAGAGTGTTGAGATGTCATTCTATTGATGCGGTTGGTCCAATTTGGCTTCTGTTCAATCTCAAGCCACACTGCACACCCAAGCTACCAACTATTTGTGCTGTACATGTAGAGTGGAACATGCAATCACTAGAACAACATGGCAATAGCATTGTTGCTGTGATTGGCAACACGTACAGACATCAGCATAAGCCAAATCAACAAAAGCTTTTTCTAATGGAGTCACCACAACACCAAGCAATGAAGAATGGAAATAAATCAAAATGGGGTCGATACAGAGAGAACACAGAGCTCCAGGGATAACTTTGGCAAACTCCTCTCCGAACCGACAATGGTGAGCAATGACCATCATTACTTTTGATCAAGCTAAAAATGTGATTAGAGAGTAAAGTTACATATAAGAAATAATAGGTGCTCCAAAACCAAATTGCTTTAAAACATGAGACAGACATTCATAATTCACAGACCGATCCACGATCTCTCCTACTACGACCAGTTCCTCTGAGCGAAGTTTCCCCCTACCAGTACCATTTACGTCGTGTTTTACTCTTTCCTTTCTATTCCTGTTTTGCTGGTTGTGTTTTTCATCAATTTTTCTGTGCCAAACCATATCCTGATGTGTTGAATCATTTAATTTGTCTCCCGAATTAAGATGTGTCTAAATGTTGCTGGAAGTTTGGGCCTATCTGTGATAGTCGGGTTTGCTTCGGTGCCATTGTTTTGCCTCATTTTCGTCCTTTTATTCCGGTCATTGTTACTTCCGATCCCTCAGCTCAATCTATTTGCACTCCTCCCTAAAAAGATTAAAACGAAACACCTCTCCTTCACTTGGAAAAAAAACACTTGGAAAAAACCCAACAACCAACAACAACAATCGAGAAAAAACCAAACTCCGATCCCAGTGCTCAGTTACTCATTTTCCTATCCCTTCACAATAGGCTATCCCAAAACTGAACTAATGTTTCTCTTCCTTAAAACTTCTTCATAACA
This sequence comes from Myxine glutinosa, assembly GCF_964187855.1. Classification (NCBI taxonomy): domain Eukaryota; kingdom Metazoa; phylum Chordata; class Myxini; order Myxiniformes; family Myxinidae; genus Myxine; species Myxine glutinosa. The sequence continues at coordinate 1,272 of NW_027618886.1, read as the reverse complement.
TAAAAATAAAAAATAAAAAAACCTTTCCAAAATGTAGCTTAAAATGCCTTACTCTGCTTTTTACTCCATTATGAATGAATGAATGAATGATCGTTTTAAGGCCATTTTCCCCGCTAGAGCGGGGGTTAGCCTTGCGGGCCCCATGACCCCATGGTTCCCTTTTTGAGGCAATGTTTTTATGGCCGGATGCCCTTCCTGACGCCAACACTGGTTCCCTTTTTGAGGCAATGTTTTTATGGCTGGATGCCCTTCCTGACGCCAACCCTTAGTCACCTCTTACGATGCGCAGGGATACGGTGTACCTATTCTAAATCGGGGTACACACCGGGATCATTCATCCCAGCAAGCTGGTACTCAATTTGCCGACCTTGGAAGGATGACAGGTTGAGTCAACCGCCCTGGTTGTTAATTCAGCGATCGACCGGGATTTGAACCCAGGATCCTTGGTATCCCAAGCCGGCACCCTAACCGCTAAGCCAACACCAGCCAACACCAACAACACCAGAACAACCCATTTATTCTTCTTCTTCTTCATAATAAGCTCTACCTTTTCTCCCTGACAAGGCTTATTTCTCAAAGCATCCTCACTCCTAAACGCATAGTTTATCCAGCTTCCTCTTTCATTTACTGCCGAATTTTCTTCCCGCCTTCAACCAAAATGTGGTCAGTTAGTCGGGATATCCAAGTGTACCGTGCACTTCTGGCAGAAAGCACCAAATTTGGCATGGAGATAGCCAAGGTGTTAACAAAAAAAATTGAACCTGGAGCCACGCTAGAAAATAACCTTGGACATAATTTGCATAATTTATGCTAATTAGGTCCCTCAACGACGACTTGAACTGTTTCATAACTTCGGAAGTAATAAACAAAACTGCACAAATGAAACATGAAATAATATGAATTCTGGGTGAAGAAATCAACTTTATGACCTTTTAGTGCTTGGTGGAGGTCATCTTGGACTTAAAATACAAGATGGCGTCCATCGTGAGGCTAATTTACCCGCTAACAAACCAAAAGGACCAAACAAGGATTTATACTAATTTTGACGCGGAGAATCGATTCTTTTCACGCCAGTGTGACATCTCTCCATTAAGGGGAGGGGGAGGGAGAGGGGGAGGGGGAGGGGAGGGGAGGGCAATTGGGGGGGAGGGGAGAGGAGAGGGGGGAGGGTGGGAGGAGGGGGAGGGCGAGGGGGGAGGTGGTTATTGCAAAACATGTTCAGACCATTCAACTTTCATAGAAATGTCTAATTTTAGCGTTTTTTAAAAGCGT
>NW_027618885.1:0-58398 GCF_964187855.1 Myxine glutinosa | reverse complement strand
ACACTAATACAAGTGCAAAAGTGGTTTCCTGCACCAACACAAGTGCGAAAAGTGGTTTTTCAACACTAACACAAGTGCGAAATGTGGTTTTTCCACATTAATACAAGTGCAAAAGTGGTTTCCTGCACCAAAACAAGTGCGAAAAGTTGTTTTTCAACACTAACACAAGTGCAAAAAGTGGTTTTTCCACATTAATACAAGTGCAAAAGTGGTTTCCTGCACCAACACAAGTGCGAAAAGTGGTTTTTCAACACTAACACAAGTGCGAAAAGTGGTTGTTCAACACTAACACAAGTGCGAAAAGTGGTTTTTCAACACTAACACAAGTGCGAAAAGTGGTTTTTCCACACTAATACAAGTGCAAAAGTGGTTTCCTGCACCAACACAAGTGCGAAAAGTGGTTTTTCAACACTAACACAAGTGCGAAAAGTGGTTTTTCAACACTAACACAAGTGCGAAAAGTGGTTTTTCCACACTAATACAAGTGCAAACGTGGTATCCTGCACCAACACAAGTGCGAAAAGTGGTTTTTCAACACTAACACAAGTGTGAAAAGTGGTTTTTCAACACTAACACAAGTGCGAAAAGTGTTTTTTCCACACTAATATAAGTGCAAAAGTGGTTTCCTGCACCAACACAAGTGCGAAAACTGGTTTTTCAACACTAACACAAGTGCGAAAAGTGGTTTTTCAACACTAACACAAGTGCGAAAAGCGGTTTTTCCACACTAATACAAGTGCAAAAGTGGTTTCCTGCACCAACACAAGTGCGAAAAGTGGTTTTTCAACACTAACACAAGTGCGAAAAGTGGTTTTTCAACACTATCACAAGTACAAAAAGTGTTTTTTCCACACTAATACAAGTGCAAAAGTGGTTTCTTGCACCAACACAAGTGCGAAAAGTGGTTTTTCAACACTAACACAAGTGCGAAAAGTGGTTTTTCAACACTAACACAAGTGCAAAAAGTGTTTTTTCCACACTAATACAAGTGCAAAAAGTGTTTTTTCCACACTAATACAAGTGCGAAAAGTGGTTTTTCAACACTAACACAAGTGCGAAAAGTGGTTTTTCAACACTAACACAAGTGCAAAAAGTGGTTTTTCCACACTAATACAAGTGCAAAAGTGGTTTCCTGCACCAACACAAGTGCGAAAAGTGGTTTTTCAACACTATCACAAGTGCAAAAAGTGTTTTTTCAACACTAATACAAGTGCAAAAGTGGTTTCCTGCACCAACACAAGTGCGAAAAGTGGTTTTTCAACACTAACACAAGTGCGAAAAGTGGTTTTTCAACACCAACACAGTGCGAAAAGTGGTTTTTGCCACACTAATACAAGTGCAAAAGTGGTTTCCTGCACCAACACAAGTGCGAAAAGTGGTTTTTCAACACTAACACAAGTGCGAAAAGTGGTTTTTCAACACTAACACAAGTGCGAAAAGTCGTTTTTCAACACTATCACAAGTGCAAAAAGTGTTTTTTCCACACTAATACAAGTGCAAAAGTGGTTTCCTGCACCAACACAAGTGCGAAAAGTGGTTTTTCAACACTAACACAAGTGCGAAAAGTGGTTTTTCAACACTAACACAAGTGCGAAAAGTGGTTTTTCCACACTAATACAAGTGCAAAAGTGGTTTCCTGCACCAACACAAGTGCGAAAAGTGGTTTTTCAACACTAACACAAGTGTGAAAAGTGGTTTTTCAACACTAACACAAGTGCGAAAAGTGGTTTTTTCCACACTAATACAAGTGCAAACGTGGTATCCTGCACCAACACAAGTGCGAAAAGTGGTTTTTCAACACTAACACAAGTGCGAAAAGTGGTTTTTCAACACTAACACAAGTGCGAAAAGTGGTTTTTCCACACTAATACAAGTGCAAAAGTGGTTTCCTGCACCAACACAAGTGCGAAAAGTGGTTTTTCAACACTAACACAAGTGCGAAAAGTGGTTTTTCAACACTATCACAAGTACAAAAAGTGTTTTTTCCACACTAATACAAGTGCAAAAGTGGTTTCTTGCACCAACACAAGTGCGAAAAGTGGTTTTTCAACACTAACACAAGTGCGAAAAGTGGTTTTTCAACACTAACACAAGTGCAAAAAGTGTTTTTTCCACACTAATACAAGTGCAAAAAGTGTTTTTTCCACACTAATACAAGTGCGAAAAGTGGTTTTTCAACACTAACACAAGTGCGAAAAGTGGTTTTTCAACACTAACACAAGTGCGAAAAGTGGTTTTTCCACACTAATACAAGTGCAAAAGTGGTTTCCTGCACCAACACAAGTGCGAAAAGTGGTTTTTCAACACTATCACAAGTGCAAAAAGTGTTTTTTCAACACTAATACAAGTGCAAAAGTGGTTTCCTGCACCAACACAAGTGCGAAAAGTGGTTTTTCAACACTAACACAAGTGCGAAAAATGGTTTTTCAACACCAACACAGTGCGAAAAGTGGTTTTTGCCACACTAATACAAGTGCAAAAGTGGTTTCCTGCACCAACACAAGTGCGAAAAGTGGTTTTTCAACACTAACACAAGTGCGAAAAGTGGTTTTTCAACACTAACACAAGTGCGAAAAGTGGTTTTTCAACACTATCACAAGTGCAAAAAGTGTTTTTTCCACACTAATACAAGTGCAAAAGTGGTTTCCTGCACCAACACAAGTGCGAAAAGTGGTTTTTCAACACTAACACAAGTGCGAAAAGTGGTTTTTCAACACTAACACAAGTGCGAAAAGTGGTTTTTCAACACTAACACAAGTGCAAAAAGTGGTTTTTCAACACTAACACAAGTGCGAAAAGTGGTTTTTCAACACTAAAACGAGTGCGAAAAGTGGTTTTTCAACACTAACACAAGTGCGAAAAGTGTTTTTTCCACACTAATACAAGTGCAAAAGTGGTTTCCTGCACCAACACAAGTACGAAAAGTGGTTTTTCAACACTAACACAAGTGCAAAAAGTGGTTTTTCAACACTAACACAAGTGCGAAAAGTGGTTTTTCAACACTATCACAAGTGCAAAAAGTGTTTTTTTCCACACTAATACAAGTGCAAAAGTGGTTTTTCCACACTAATACAAGTGCAAAAGTGGTTTCCTGCACCAACACAAGTGCGAAAACTGGTTTTTCAACACTAACACAAGTGCGAAAAGTGGTTTTTCAACACTAACACAAGTGCGAAAAGTGGTTTTTCCACACTAATACAAGTGCAAAAGTGGTTTCCTGCACCAACACAAGTGCGAAAAGTGGTTTTTCAACACTAACACAAGTGCGAAAAGTGGTTTTTCAACACTATCACAAGTACAAAAAGTGGTTTTTCAACACTATCACAAGTACAAAAAGTGTTTTTTCCACACTAATACAAGTGCAAAAGTGGTTTCTTGCACCAACACAAGTGCGAAAAGTGGTTTTTCAACACTAACACAAGTGCGAAAAGTGGTTTTTCAACACTAACACAAGTGCAAAAAGTGTTTTTTCCACACTAATACAAGTGCAAAAAGTGTTTTTTCCACACTAACACAAGTGCGAAAAGTGGTTTTTCAACACTAACACAAGTGCGAAAAGTGGTTTTTCCACACTAATACAAGTGCAAAAGTGGTTTCCTGCACCAATACAAGTGCGAAAAGTGGTTTTTCAACACTATCACAAGTGCAAAAAGTGTTTTTTCAACACTAATACAAGTGCAAAAGTGGTTTCCTGCACCAACACAAGTGCGAAAAGTGGTTTTTCAACACTAACACAAGTGCGAAAAGTGGTTTTTCAACACCAACACAGTGCGAAAAGTGGTTTTTGCCACACTAATACAAGTGCAAAAGTGGTTTCCTGCACCAACACAAGTGCGAAAAGTGGTTTTTTAACACTAACACAAGTGCGAAAAGTGGTTTTTCAACACTAACACAAGTGCGAAAAGTGGTTTTTCAACACTATCACAAGTGCAAAAAGTGTTTTTTCCACACTAATACAAGTGCAAAAGTGGTTTCCTGCACCAACACAAGTGCGAAAAGTGGTTTTTCAACACTAACACAAGTGCGAAAAGTGGTTTTTCAACACTAACACAAGTGCGAAAAGTGGTTTTTCAAAACTAACACAAGTGCGAAAAGTGGTTTTTCAACACTAACACAAGTGCTAAAAGTGGTTTTTCCACACTAATACAAGTGCAAAAGTGGTTTCCTGCACCAACACAAGTGCGAAAAGTGGTTTTTCAACACTAACACAAGTGCGAAAAGTGGTTTTTCCACACTAATACAAGTGCAAAAGTGGTTTCCTGCACCAACACAAGTCCGAAAAGTGGTTTTTCAACACTAACACAAGTGCGAAAAGTGGTTTTTCAACACTATCACAAGTGCAAAAAGTGTTTTTTCCACACTAATACAAGTGCAAAAGTGGTTTCCTGCACCAACACAAGTGCGAAAATTGGTTTTTCAACACTAACACAAGTGCAAAAAGTGGTTTTTCAACACTATCACAAGTGCAAAAAGTGTTTTTTCCACACTAACACAAGTGCGAAAAGTGTTTTTTCCACACTAATACAAGTGCAAAAGTGGTTTCCTGCACCAACACAAGTACGAAAAGTGGTTTTTCAACACTAACACAAGTGCAAAAAGTGGTTTTTCAACACTAACACAAGTGCGAAAAGTGGTTTTTCAACACTATCACAAGTGCAAAAAGTGTTTTTTCCACACTAATACAAGTGCAAAAGTGGTTTTTCCACACTAATACAAGTGCAAAAGTGGTTTCCTGCACCAACACAAGTGCGAAAACTGGTTTTTCAACACTAACACAAGTGCGAAAAGTGGTTTTTCAACACTAACACAAGTGCGAAAAGTGGTTTTTCCACACTAATACAAGTGCAAAAGTGGTTTCCTGCACCAACACAAGTGCGAAAAGTGGTTTTTCAACACTAACACAAGTGCGAAAAGTGGTTTTTCAACACTATCACAAGTACAAAAAGTGGTTTTTCAACACTATCACAAGTACAAAAAGTGTTTTTTCCACACTAATACAAGTGCAAAAGTGGTTTCTTGCACCAACACAAGTGCGAAAAGTGGTTTTTCAACACTAACACAAGTGCGAAAAGTGGTTTTTCAACACTAACACAAGTGCAAAAAGTGTTTTTTCCACACTAATACAAGTGCAAAAAGTGTTTTTTCCACACTAACACAAGTGCGAAAAGTGGTTTTTCAACACTAACACAAGTGCGAAAAGTGGTTTTTCCACACTAATACAAGTGCAAAAGTGGTTTCCTGCACCAATACAAGTGCGAAAAGTGGTTTTTCAACACTAACACAAGTGCAAAAAGTGGTTTTTCAACACTAACACAAGTGCGAAAAGTGGTTTTTCAACACTAAAACGAGTGCGAAAAGTGGTTTTTCAACACTAACACAAGTGCGAAAAGTGTTTTTTCCACACTAATACAAGTGCAAAAGTGGTTTCCTGCACCAACACAAGTACGAAAAGTGGTTTTTCAACACTAACACAAGTGCAAAAAGTGGTTTTTCAACACTAACACAAGTGCGAAAAGTGGTTTTTCAACACTATCACAAGTACAAAAAGTGGTTTTTCAACACTATCACAAGTACAAAAAGTGTTTTTTCCACACTAATACAAGTGCAAAAGTGGTTTCTTGCACCAACACAAGTGCGAAAAGTGGTTTTTCAACACTAACACAAGTGCGAAAAGTGGTTTTTCAACACTAACACAAGTGCAAAAAGTGTTTTTTCCACACTAATACAAGTGCAAAAAGTGTTTTTTCCACACTAACACAAGTGCGAAAAGTGGTTTTTCAACACTAACACAAGTGCGAAAAGTGTTTTTTCCACACTAATACAAGTGCAAAAGTGGTTTCCTGCACCAACACAAGTGCGAAAAGTGTTTTTTCAACACTAACACAAGTGGGAAAAGTGGTTTTTCAACACTAACACAAGTGCGAAAAGTGGTTTTTCAACACTAACACAAGTGCGAAAAGTGGTTTTTCCACACTAATACAAGTGCAAAAGTGATTTCCTGCACCAACACAAGTGCGAAAAGTGGTTTTTCAACACTAACAAAAGTGCAAAAAGTGTTTTTTCAACACTAACACAAGTGCGAAAAGTGGTTTTTCCACACTAATACAAGTGCAAAAGTGGTTTCCTGCACCAACACAAGTGCGAAAAGTGGTTTTTCAACACTAACACAAGTGCGAAAAGTGGTTTTTCCACACTAATACGAGTGCAAAAGTGGTTTCCTGCACCAACACAAGTGCGAAAAGTGGTTTTTCAACCCTAACACAAGTGCGAAAAGTGGTTTTTCAACACTATCACAAGTGCAAAAAGTGTTTTTTCCACACTAATACAAGTGCGAAAAGTGGTTTTTCAACACTAACACAAGTGCGAAAAGTGGTTTTTCCACACTAATACAAGTGCAAAAGTGGTTTCCTGCACCAACACAAGTGCGAAAAGTGGTTTTTCAACACTAACACGAGTGCGAAAAGTGGTTTTTCAACACTAACACAAGTGCGAAAAGTGTTTTTTCCACACTAATACAAGTGCAAAATTCAACACTAACACAAGTGCGAAAAGTGGTTTTTCAACACTAACACAAGTGCGAAAAGTGGTTTTTCCACACTAATACAAGTGCAAAAGTGGTTTCCTGCTCCAACACAAGTGCGAAAAGTGGTTTTTCAACACTAACACAAGTGCGAAAAGTGGTTTTTCAACACTAACACAAGTGCGAAAAGTGTTTTTTCCACACTAATACAAGTGCAAAAGTGGTTTCCTGCACCAACACATGTGCGAAAAGTGGTTTTTCCACACTAATACAAGTGCAAAAGTGGTTTCCTGCACCAACACAAGTGCGAAAAGTGGTTTTTCAACACTAACACAAGTGCGAAAAGTGGTTTTTCCACACTAATACAAGTGCAAAAGTGGTTTCCTGCACCAACACAAGTGCGAAAAGTGGTTTTTCAACCCTAACACAAGTGCGAAAAGTGGTTTTTCAACACTATCACAAGTGCAAAAAGTGTTTTTTCCACACTAATACAAGTGCAAAAGTGGTTTCCTGCACCAACACAAGTGCGAAAAGTGGTTTTTCAACACTAACACAAGTGCGAAAAGTGGTTTTTCAACACTAACACAAGTGCGAAAAGTGGTTTTTCCACACTAATACAAGTGCAAAAGTGGTTTCCTGCACCAACACAAGTGCGAAAAGTGGTTTTTCAACACTAACACGAGTGCGAAAAGTGGTTTTTCAACACTAACACAAGTGCGAAAAGTGGTTTTTCCACACTAATACAAGTGAAAAAGTGGTTTCCTGCACCAACACAAGTGCGAAAAGTGGTTTTTCAACACTAACACAAGTGCGAAAAGTGGTTTTTCATCACAATCCAAGTGCGAAAAGTGGTTTTTCAACACTATCACAAGTGCGAAAAGTGGTTTTTCAACACTAACACAAGTGCGAAAAGTGGTTTTTCAACACTAACACAAGTGCGAAAAGTGGTTTTTCAACACTAACACAAGTGCGAAAAGTGGTTTTTCCACACTAATACAAGTGCAAAAGTGGTTTCCTGCACCAACACAAGTGCGAAAAGTGGTTTTTCAACACTATCACAAGTGCAAAAGTGGTTTCCTGCACCAACACAAGTGCGAAAGGTGGTTTTTCAACACTAAAACAAGTGCAAAAAGTGGTTTTTCAACACTAACACAAGTGCGAAAAGTGTTTTTTCCACACTAATACAAGTGCAAAAGTGGTTTCCTGCACCAACACAAGTGCGAAAAGTGGTTTTTCAACACTAACACAAGTGCGAAAAGTGGTTTTTCCACACTAATACGAGTGCAAAAGTGGTTTCCTGCACCAACACAAGTGCGAAAAGTGGTTTTTCAACCCTAACACAAGTGCGAAAAGTGGTTTTTCAACACTATCACAAGTGCAAAAAGTGTTTTTTCCACACTAATACAAGTGCAAAAGTGGTTTCCTGCACCAACACAAGTGCGAAAAGTGGTTTTTCAACACTAACACAAGTGCGAAAAGTGGTTTTTCAACACTAACACAAGTGCGAAAAGTGGTTTTTCCACACTAATACAAGTGCAAAAGTGGTTTCCTGCACCAACACAAGTGCGAAAAGTGGTTTTTCAACACTAACACGAGTGCGAAAAGTGGTTTTTCAACACTAACACAAGTGCGAAAAGTGGTTTTTCCACACTAATACAAGTGAAAAAGTGGTTTCCTGCACCAACACAGGTGCGAAAAGTGGTTTTTCAACACGAACACAAGTGCGAAAAGTGGTTTTTCCACACTAACACAAGTGCAAAAAGTAGTTTTTCAACACTAACACAAGTGCGAAAAGTGATTTCCTGCACCAACACAAGTGCGAAAAGTGGTTTTTTAACACTAACACAAGTGCGAAAAGTGGTTTTTCAACACTAACACAAGTGCGAAAAGTGTTTTTTCCACACTAATACAAGTGCAAAAGTGGTTTCCTGCACCAACACAAGTGCGAAAAGTGGTTTTTCAACACTAACACAAGTGCGAAAAGTGGTTTTTCAACACTAACACAAGTGCGAAAAGTGGTTTTTCCACACTAATACAAGTGCAAAAGTGGTTTCCTGCTCCAACACAAGTGCGAAAAGTGGTTTTTCAACACTAACACAAGTGCGAAAAGTGGTTTTTCAACACTAACACAAGTGCGAAAAGTGTTTTTTCCACACTAATACAAGTGCAAAAGTGGTTTCCTGCACCAACACATGTGCGAAAAGTGGTTTTTCAACACTAACACAAGTGCGAAAAGTGGTTTTTCAACACTTACACAAGTGCGAAAAGTAGTTTTTTCACACTAATACAAGTGCAAAAGTGGTTTCCTGCACCAACACAAGTGCGAAAAGTGGTTTTTCAACACTAACACAAGTGCGAAATGTGGTTTTTCCACATTAATACAAGTGCAAAAGTGGTTTCCTGCACCAAAACAAGTGCGAAAAGTTGTTTTTCAACACTAACACAAGTGCAAAAAGTGGTTTTTCCACATTAATACAAGTGCAAAAGTGGTTTCCTGCACCAACACAAGTGCGAAAAGTGGTTTTTCAACACTAACACAAGTGCGAAAAGTGGTTGTTCAACACTAACACAAGTGCGAAAAGTGGTTTTTCAACACTAACACAAGTGCGAAAAGTGGTTTTTCCACACTAATACAAGTGCAAAAGTGGTTTCCTGCACCAACACAAGTGCGAAAAGTGGTTTTTCAACACTAACACAAGTGCGAAAAGTGGTTTTTCAACACTAACACAAGTGCGAAAAGTGGTTTTTCCACACTAATACAAGTGCAAACGTGGTATCCTGCACCAACACAAGTGCGAAAAGTGGTTTTTCAACACTAACACAAGTGTGAAAAGTGGTTTTTCAACACTAACACAAGTGCGAAAAGTGTTTTTTCCACACTAATATAAGTGCAAAAGTGGTTTCCTGCACCAACACAAGTGCGAAAACTGGTTTTTCAACACTAACACAAGTGCGAAAAGTGGTTTTTCAACACTAACACAAGTGCGAAAAGCGGTTTTTCCACACTAATACAAGTGCAAAAGTGGTTTCCTGCACCAACACAAGTGCGAAAAGTGGTTTTTCAACACTAACACAAGTGCGAAAAGTGGTTTTTCAACACTATCACAAGTACAAAAAGTGTTTTTTCCACACTAATACAAGTGCAAAAGTGGTTTCTTGCACCAACACAAGTGCGAAAAGTGGTTTTTCAACACTAACACAAGTGCGAAAAGTGGTTTTTCAACACTAACACAAGTGCAAAAAGTGTTTTTTCCACACTAATACAAGTGCAAAAAGTGTTTTTTCCACACTAATACAAGTGCGAAAAGTGGTTTTTCAACACTAACACAAGTGCGAAAAGTGGTTTTTCAACACTAACACAAGTGCAAAAAGTGGTTTTTCCACACTAATACAAGTGCAAAAGTGGTTTCCTGCACCAACACAAGTGCGAAAAGTGGTTTTTCAACACTATCACAAGTGCAAAAAGTGTTTTTTCAACACTAATACAAGTGCAAAAGTGGTTTCCTGCACCAACACAAGTGCGAAAAGTGGTTTTTCAACACTAACACAAGTGCGAAAAGTGGTTTTTCAACACCAACACAGTGCGAAAAGTGGTTTTTGCCACACTAATACAAGTGCAAAAGTGGTTTCCTGCACCAACACAAGTGCGAAAAGTGGTTTTTCAACACTAACACAAGTGCGAAAAGTGGTTTTTCAACACTAACACAAGTGCGAAAAGTCGTTTTTCAACACTATCACAAGTGCAAAAAGTGTTTTTTCCACACTAATACAAGTGCAAAAGTGGTTTCCTGCACCAACACAAGTGCGAAAAGTGGTTTTTCAACACTAACACAAGTGCGAAAAGTGGTTTTTCAACACTAACACAAGTGCGAAAAGTGGTTTTTCCACACTAATACAAGTGCAAAAGTGGTTTCCTGCACCAACACAAGTGCGAAAAGTGGTTTTTCAACACTAACACAAGTGTGAAAAGTGGTTTTTCAACACTAACACAAGTGCGAAAAGTGGTTTTTTCCACACTAATACAAGTGCAAACGTGGTATCCTGCACCAACACAAGTGCGAAAAGTGGTTTTTCAACACTAACACAAGTGCGAAAAGTGGTTTTTCAACACTAACACAAGTGCGAAAAGTGGTTTTTCCACACTAATACAAGTGCAAAAGTGGTTTCCTGCACCAACACAAGTGCGAAAAGTGGTTTTTCAACACTAACACAAGTGCGAAAAGTGGTTTTTCAACACTATCACAAGTACAAAAAGTGTTTTTTCCACACTAATACAAGTGCAAAAGTGGTTTCTTGCACCAACACAAGTGCGAAAAGTGTTTTTTCCACACTAATACAAGTGCGAAAAGTGGTTTTTCAACACTAACACAAGTGCGAAAAGTGGTTTTTCAACACTAACACAAGTGCGAAAAGTGGTTTTTCCACACTAATACAAGTGCAAAAGTGGTTTCCTGCACCAACACAAGTGCGAAAAGTGGTTTTTCAACACTATCACAAGTGCAAAAAGTGTTTTTTCAACACTAATACAAGTGCAAAAGTGGTTTCCTGCACCAACACAAGTGCGAAAAGTGGTTTTTCAACACTAACACAAGTGCGAAAAATGGTTTTTCAACACCAACACAGTGCGAAAAGTGGTTTTTGCCACACTAATACAAGTGCAAAAGTGGTTTCCTGCACCAACACAAGTGCGAAAAGTGGTTTTTCAACACTAACACAAGTGCGAAAAGTGGTTTTTCAACACTAACACAAGTGCGAAAAGTGGTTTTTCAACACTATCACAAGTGCAAAAAGTGTTTTTTCCACACTAATACAAGTGCAAAAGTGGTTTCCTGCACCAACACAAGTGCGAAAAGTGGTTTTTCAACACTAACACAAGTGCGAAAAGTGGTTTTTCAACACTAACACAAGTGCGAAAAGTGGTTTTTCAACACTAACACAAGTGCAAAAAGTGGTTTTTCAACACTAACACAAGTGCGAAAAGTGGTTTTTCAACACTAAAACGAGTGCGAAAAGTGGTTTTTCAACACTAACACAAGTGCGAAAAGTGTTTTTTCCACACTAATACAAGTGCAAAAGTGGTTTCCTGCACCAACACAAGTACGAAAAGTGGTTTTTCAACACTAACACAAGTGCAAAAAGTGGTTTTTCAACACTAACACAAGTGCGAAAAGTGGTTTTTCAACACTATCACAAGTGCAAAAAGTGTTTTTTCCACACTAATACAAGTGCAAAAGTGGTTTTTCCACACTAATACAAGTGCAAAAGTGGTTTCCTGCACCAACACAAGTGCGAAAACTGGTTTTTCAACACTAACACAAGTGCGAAAAGTGGTTTTTCAACACTAACACAAGTGCGAAAAGTGGTTTTTCCACACTAATACAAGTGCAAAAGTGGTTTCCTGCACCAACACAAGTGCGAAAAGTGGTTTTTCAACACTAACACAAGTGCGAAAAGTGGTTTTTCAACACTATCACAAGTACAAAAAGTGGTTTTTCAACACTATCACAAGTACAAAAAGTGTTTTTTCCACACTAATACAAGTGCAAAAGTGGTTTCTTGCACCAACACAAGTGCGAAAAGTGGTTTTTCAACACTAACACAAGTGCGAAAAGTGGTTTTTCAACACTAACACAAGTGCAAAAAGTGTTTTTTCCACACTAATACAAGTGCAAAAAGTGTTTTTTCCACACTAACACAAGTGCGAAAAGTGGTTTTTCAACACTAACACAAGTGCAAAAAGTGTTTTTTCAACACTAATACAAGTGCAAAAGTGGTTTCCTGCACCAACACAAGTGCGAAAAGTGGTTTTTCAACACTAACACAAGTGCGAAAAGTGGTTTTTCAACACCAACACAGTGCGAAAAGTGGTTTTTGCCACACTAATACAAGTGCAAAAGTGGTTTCCTGCACCAACACAAGTGCGAAAAGTGGTTTTTCAACACTAACACAAGTGCGAAAAGTGGTTTTTCAACACTAACACAAGTGCGAAAAGTGGTTTTTCAACACTATCACAAGTGCAAAAAGTGTTTTTTCCACACTAATACAAGTGCAAAAGTGGTTTCCTGCACCAACACAAGTGCGAAAAGTGGTTTTTCAACACTAACACAAGTGCGAAAAGTGGTTTTTCAACACTAACACAAGTGCGAAAAGTGGTTTTTCAAAACTAACACAAGTGCGAAAAGTGGTTTTTCAACACTAACACAAGTGCTAAAAGTGGTTTTTCCACACTAATACAAGTGCAAAAGTGGTTTCCTGCACCAACACAAGTGCGAAAAGTGGTTTTTCAACACTAACACAAGTGCGAAAAGTGGTTTTTCCACACTAATACAAGTGCAAAAGTGGTTTCCTGCACCAACACAAGTCCGAAAAGTGGTTTTTCAACACTAACACAAGTGCGAAAAGTGGTTTTTCAACACTATCACAAGTGCAAAAAGTGTTTTTTCCACACTAATACAAGTGCAAAAGTGGTTTCCTGCACCAACACAAGTGCGAAAATTGGTTTTTCAACACTAACACAAGTGCAAAAAGTGGTTTTTCAACACTATCACAAGTGCAAAAAGTGTTTTTTCCACACTAACACAAGTGCGAAAAGTGTTTTTTCCACACTAATACAAGTGCAAAAGTGGTTTCCTGCACCAACACAAGTACGAAAAGTGGTTTTTCAACACTAACACAAGTGCAAAAAGTGGTTTTTCAACACTAACACAAGTGCGAAAAGTGGTTTTTCAACACTATCACAAGTGCAAAAAGTGTTTTTTCCACACTAATACAAGTGCAAAAGTGGTTTTTCCACACTAATACAAGTGCAAAAGTGGTTTCCTGCACCAACACAAGTGCGAAAACTGGTTTTTCAACACTAACACAAGTGCGAAAAGTGGTTTTTCAACACTAACACAAGTGCGAAAAGTGGTTTTTCCACACTAATACAAGTGCAAAAGTGGTTTCCTGCACCAACACAAGTGCGAAAAGTGGTTTTTCAACACTAACACAAGTGCGAAAAGTGGTTTTTCAACACTATCACAAGTACAAAAAGTGGTTTTTCAACACTATCACAAGTACAAAAAGTGTTTTTTCCACACTAATACAAGTGCAAAAGTGGTTTCTTGCACCAACACAAGTGCGAAAAGTGGTTTTTCAACACTAACACAAGTGCGAAAAGTGGTTTTTCAACACTAACACAAGTGCAAAAAGTGTTTTTTCCACACTAATACAAGTGCAAAAAGTGTTTTTTCCACACTAACACAAGTGCGAAAAGTGGTTTTTCAACACTAACACAAGTGCGAAAAGTGGTTTTTCCACACTAATACAAGTGCAAAAGTGGTTTCCTGCACCAATACAAGTGCGAAAAGTGGTTTTTCAACACTATCACAAGTGCAAAAAGTGTTTTTTCAACACTAATACAAGTGCAAAAGTGGTTTCCTGCACCAACACAAGTGCGAAAAGTGGTTTTTCAACACTAACACAAGTGCGAAAAGTGGTTTTTCAACACCAACACAGTGCGAAAAGTGGTTTTTGCCACACTAATACAAGTGCAAAAGTGGTTTCCTGCACCAACACAAGTGCGAAAAGTGGTTTTTCAACACTAACACAAGTGCGAAAAGTGGTTTTTCAACACTAACACAAGTGCGAAAAGTGGTTTTTCAACACTATCACAAGTGCAAAAAGTGTTTTTTCCACACTAATACAAGTGCAAAAGTGGTTTCCTGCACCAACACAAGTGCGAAAAGTGGTTTTTCAACACTAACACAAGTGCGAAAAGTGGTTTTTCAACACTAACACAAGTGCGAAAAGTGGTTTTTCAAAACTAACACAAGTGCGAAAAGTGGTTTTTCAACACTAACACAAGTGCTAAAAGTGGTTTTTCCACACTAATACAAGTGCAAAAGTGGTTTCCTGCACCAACACAAGTGCGAAAAGTGGTTTTTCAACACTAACACAAGTGCGAAAAGTGGTTTTTCCACACTAATACAAGTGCAAAAGTGGTTTCCTGCACCAACACAAGTCCGAAAAGTGGTTTTTCAACACTAACACAAGTGCGAAAAGTGGTTTTTCAACACTATCACAAGTGCAAAAAGTGTTTTTTCCACACTAATACAAGTGCAAAAGTGGTTTCCTGCACCAACACAAGTGCGAAAATTGGTTTTTCAACACTAACACAAGTGCAAAAAGTGGTTTTTCAACACTATCACAAGTGCAAAAAGTGTTTTTTCCACACTAACACAAGTGCGAAAAGTGGTTTTTCAACACTATCACAAGTGCAAAAGTGGTTTCCTGCACCAACACAAGTGCGCAAAGTGGTTTCCTGCACCAACACAAGTGCGAAAAGTGGTTTTTCAACACTATCACAAGTGCAAAAGTGGTTTCCTGCACCAACACAAGTGCGAAAGGTGGTTTTTCAACACTAAAACAAGTTCAAAAAGTGGTTTTTCAACACTAACACAAGTGCGAAAAGTGTTTTTTCCACACTAATACAAGTGCAAAAGTGGTTTCCTGCACCAACACAAGTGCGAAAAGTGTTTTTTCAACACTAATACAAGTGGGAAAAGTGGTTTTTCAACACTAACACAAGTGCGAAAAGTGGTTTTTCAACACTAACACAAGTGCGAAAAGTGTTTTTTCCACACTAATACAAGTGCAAAAGTGGTTTCCTGCACCAACACAAGTGCGAAAAGTGTTTTTTCAACACTAACACAAGTGGGAAAAGTGGTTTTTCAACACTAACACAAGTGCGAAAAGTGGTTTTTCAACACTAACACAAGTGCGAAAAGTGGTTTTTCCACACTAATACAAGTGCAAAAGTGGTTTCCTGCACCAACACAAGTGCGAAAAGTGGTTTTTCAACACTAACAAAAGTGCAAAAAGTGTTTTTTCAACACTAACACAAGTGCAAAAAGTGGTTTTTCCACACTAATACAAGTGCAAAAGTGGTTTCCTGCACCAACACAAGTGCGAAAAGTGGTTTTTCAACACTAACACAAGTGCGAAAAGTGGTTTTTCAACACTAACACAAGTGCGAAAGGTGGTTTTTCCACACTAATACAAGTGCAAAAGTGGTTTCCTGCACCAACACAAGTACGAAAAGTGGTTTTTCAACACTAACACAAGTGCGAAAAGTGGTTTTTCAACACTATCACAAGAGCAAAAGTGGTTTCCTGCACCAACACAAGTGCGAAAAGTGGTTTTTCAACACTAACACAAGTGCAAAAAGTGGTTTTTCAATATTAACACAAGTGCGAAAAGTGGTTTTTCCACACTAATACAAGTGCAAAAGTGGTTTCCTGCACCAACACAAGTGCGAAAAGTGGTTTTTCAACACTAACACAAGTGCGAAAAGTGGTTTTTCAACACTAACACAAGTGCGAAAAGTGGTTTTTCAACACTAACACAAGTGCAAAAAGTGGTTTTTCAACACTAACACAAGTGCGAAAAGTGGTTTTTCAACACTAACACGAGTGCGAAAAGTGGTTTTTCAACACTAACACAAGTGCGAAAAGTGTTTTTTCCACACTAATACAAGTGCAAAAGTGGTTTCCTGCACCAACACAAGTACGAAAGTGGTTTTTCAACACTAACACAAGTGCGAAAAGTGGTTTTTCAACACTAACACAAGTGCGAAAAGTGGTTTTTCAACACTATCACAAGTGCAAAAAGTGTTTTTTCCACACTAATACAAGTGCAAAAGTGGTTTTTCCACACTAATACAAGTGCAAAAGTGGTTTCCTGCACCAACACAAGTGCGAAAAGTGGTTTTTCAACACTAACACAAGTGCGAAAAGTGGTTTTTCAACACTAACACAAGTGCGAAAAGTGGTTTTTCCACACTAATACAAGTGCAAAAGTGGTTTCCTGCACCAACACAAGTGCGAAAAGTGGTTTTTCAACACTAACACAAGTGCGAAAAGTGGTTTTTCAACACTATCACAAGTGCAAAAAGTGTTTTTTCCACACTAATACAAGTGCAAAAGTGGTTTTTCCACACTAATACAAGTGCAAAAGTGGTTTCCTGCACCAACACAAGTGCGAAAAGTGGTTTTTCAACACTAACACAAGTGCGAAAAGTGGTTTTTCAACACTAACACAAGTGCGAAAAGTGGTTTTTCCACACTAATACAAGTGCAAAAGTGGTTTCCTGCACCAACACAAGTGCGAAAGTGGTTTTTCAACACTAACACAAGTGCGAAAAGTGGTTTTTCAACACTAACACAAGTGCGAAAAGTGGTTTTTCCACACTAATACAAGTGCAAAAGTGGTTTCCTGCACCAACACAAGTACGAAAAGTGGTTTTTCAACACTAACACAAGTGCGAAAAGTGGTTTTTCAACACTAACACAAGTGCGAAAAGTGGTTTTTCAACACTATCACAAGTGCAAAAAGTGTTTTTTCCACACTAATACAAGTGCAAAAGTGGTTTTCCACACTAATACAAGTGCAAAAGTGGTTTCGTGCACCAACACAAGTGCGAAAAGTGGTTTTTCAACACTAACACAAGTGCGAAAAGTGGTTTTTCAACACTAACACAAGTGCGAAAAGTGGTTTTTCCACACTAATACAAGTGCAAAAGTGGTTTCCTGCACCAACACAAGTGCGAAAAGTGGTTTTTCAACACTAACACAAGTGCGAAAAGTGGTTTTTCAACACTAACATAAGTGCGAAAAGTGGTTTTTCCACACTATTACAAGTGCAAAAGTGGTTTCCTGCACCAACACAAGTGCGAAAAGTGGTTTTTCAACACTAACACAAGTGCGAAAAGTGGTTTTTGAACACTAACACAAGTGCGAAAAGTGGTTTTTCAACACTAACACAAGTGCGAAAAGTGGTTTTTCCACACTAATACAAGTGCAAAAGTGGTTTCCTGCACCAACACAAGTGCGAAAAGTGGTTTTTCAACACTAACACAAGTGCAAAAGTGGTTTCGTGCACCAACACAAGTGCGAAAAGTGGTTTTTTAACCCTAACACAAGTGCGAAAAGTGGTTTTTCAACACTATCACAAGTGCAAAAAGTGTTTTTTCCACACTAATACAAGTGCAAAAGTGGTTTCCTGCACCAACACAAGTGCGAAAAGTGGTTTTTCAACACTAACACAAGTGCGAAAAGTGGTTTTTCAACACTAACACAAGTGCGAAAAGTGGTTTTTCCACACTAATACAAGTGCAAAAGTGGTTTCCTGCACCAACACAAGTGCGAAAAGTGGTTTTTCAACACTAACACGAGTGCGAAAAGTGGTTTTTTCAACACTAACACAAGTGCGAAAAGTGTTTTTACCACACTAATACAAGTGCAAAAGTGGTTTCCTGCACCATCACAAGTGCGAAAAGTGTTTTTTCAACACTAACACAAGTGGGAAAAGTGGTTTTTCAACACTAACACAAGTGCGAAAAGTGGTTTTTCAACACTAACACAAGTGCGAAAAGTGTTTTTTCCACACTAATACAAGTGCAAAAGTGGTTTCCTGCAACAACGCAAGTGCGAAAAGTGTTTTTTCAACACTAACACAAGTGGGAAAAGTGGTTTTTCAACACTAACACAAGTGCGAAAAGTGGTTTTTCAACACTAACACAAGTGCGAAAAGTGGTTTTTCCACACTAATACAAGTGCAAAAGTGGTTTCCTGCACCAACACAAGTGCGAAAAGTGGTTTTTCAACACTAACAAAAGTGCAAAAAGTGTTTTTTCAACACTAACACAAGTGCGAAAAGTGGTTTTTCCACACTAATACAAGTGCAAAAGTGGTTTCCTGCACCAACACAAGTGCGAAAAGTGGTTTTTCAACACTAACACAAGTGCGAAAAGTGGTTTTTCAACACTAACACAAGTGCGAAAAGTGGTTTTTCAACACTAACACAAGTGCGAAAAGTGGTTTTTCCACACTAATACAAGTGCAAAAGTGGTTTCCTGCACCAACACAAGTACGAAAAGTGGTTTTTCAACACTAACACAAGTGCGAAAAGTGGTTTTTCAACACTATCACAAGAGCAAAAGTGGTTTCCTGCACCAACACAAGTGCAAAAAGTGGTTTTTCAACACTAACACAAGTGCAAAAAGTGGTTTTTCAACATTAACACAAGTGCGAAAAGTGGTTTTTCCACACTAATACAAGTGCAAAAGTGGTTTCCTGCACCAACACAAGTGCGAAAAGTGGTTTTTCAACACTAACACAAGTGCGAAAAGTGGTTTTTCAACACTAACACAAGTGCGAAAAGTGGTTTTTCAACACTAACACAAGTGCAAAAAGTGGTTTTTCAACACTAACACAAGTGCGAAAAGTGGTTTTTCAACACTAACACGAGTGCGAAAAGTGGTTTTTCAACACTAACACAAGTGCGAAAAGTGTTTTTTCCACACTAATACAAGTGCAAAAAGTGGTTTCCTGCACCAACACAAGTACGAAAAGTGGTTTTTCAACACTAACACAAGTGCGAAAAGTGGTTTTTCAACACTAACACAAGTGCGAAAAGTGGTTTTTCAACACTATCACAAGTGCAAAAAGTGTTTTTTCCACACTAATACAAGTGCAAAAGTGGTTTTTCCACACTAATACAAGTGCAAAAGTGGTTTCCTGCACCAACACAAGTGCGAAAAGTGGTTTTTCAACACTAACACAAGTGCGAAAAGTGGTTTTTCAACACTAACACAAGTGCGAAAAGTGGTTTTTCCACACTAATACAAGTGCAAAAGTGGTTTCCTGCACCAACACAAGTGCGAAAAGTGGTTTTTCAACACTAACACAAGTGCGAAAAGTGGTTTTTCAACACTAACACAAGTGTGAAAAGTGGTTTTTCCACACTATTACAAGTGCAAAAGTGGTTTCCTGCACCAACACAAGTGCGAAAAGTGGTTTTTCAACACTAACACAAGTGCGAAAAGTGGTTTTTGAACACTAACACAAGTGCGAAAAGTGGTTTTTCAACACTAACACAAGTGCGAAAAGTGGTTTTTCCACACTAATACAAGTGCAAAAGTGGTTTCCTGCACCAACACAAGTGCGAAAAGTGGTTTTTTCAACACTAACACAAGTGCGAAAAGTGGTTTTTCCACACTAATACAAGTGCAAAAGTGGTTTCCTGCACCAACACAAGTGCGAAAAGTGGTTTTTCAACCCTAACACAAGTGCGAAAAGTGGTTTTTCAACACTATCACAAGTGCAAAAAGTGTTTTTTCCACACTAATACAAGTGCAAAAGTGGTTTCCTGCACCAACACAAGTGCGAAAAGTGGTTTTTCAACACTAACACAAGTGCGAAAAGTGGTTTTTCAACACTAACACAAGTGCGAAAAGTGGTTTTTCCACACAGTGCGAAAAGTGGTTTTTCCACACTAATACAAGTGCAAAAGTGGTTTCCTGCACCAACACAAGTGCGAAAAGTGGTTTTTCAACACTAACACGAGTGCGAAAAGTGGTTTTTCAACACTAACACAAGTGCGAAAAGTGGTTTTTCCACACTAATACAAGTGAAAAAGTGGTTTCCTGCACCAACACAAGTGCGAAAAGTGGTTTTTCAACACTAACACAAGTGCGAAAAGTGGTTTTTCCACACTAACACAAGTGCAAAAAGTGGTTTTTCAACACTAACACAAGTGCGAAAAGTGATTTCCTGCACCAACACAAGTGCGAAAAGTGGTTTTTCAACACTAACACAAGTGCGAAAAGTGGTTTTTCAACACTAACACAAGTGCCAAAAGTGTTTTTTCCACACTAATACAAGTGCAAAAGTGGTTTCCTGCACCAACACAAGTGCGAAAAGTGGTTTTTCAACACTAACACAAGTGCGAAAAGTGGTTTTTCAACATTAACACAAGTGCGAAAAGTGGTTTTTCCACACTAATACAAGTGCAAAAGTGGTTTCCTGCTCCAACACAAGTGCGAAAAGTGGTTTTTCAACACTAACACAAGTGCGAAAAGTGGTTTTTCAACACTAACACAGTGCGAAAAGTGTTTTTTCCACACTAATACAAGTGCAAAAGTGGTTTCCTGCACCAACACAAGTGCGAAAGGTGGTTTTTCAACACTAAAACAAGTGCAAAAAGTGGTTTTTCAACACTAACACAAGTGCGAAAAGTGTTTTTTCCACACTAATACAAGTGCAAAAGTGGTTTCCTGCACCAACACAAGTGCGAAAAGTGTTTTTTCAACACTAACACAAGTGGGAAAAGTGGTTTTTCAACACTAACACAAGTGCGAAAAGTGGTTTTCAACACTAACACAAGTGCGAAAAGTGGTTTTTCCACACTAATGCAAGTGCAAAAGTGGTTTCCTGCACCAACACAAGTGCGAAAAGTGGTTTTTCAACACTAACAAAAGTGCAAAAAGTGTTTTTTCAACACTAACACAAGTGCGAAAAGTGGTTTTTCCACACTAATACAAGTGCAAAAGTGGTTTCCTGCACCAACACAAGTGCGAAAAGTGGTTTTTCAACACTAACACAAGTGCGAAAAGTGGTTTTTCCACACTAATACAAGTGCAAAAGTGGTTTCCTGCACCAACACAAGTGCGAAAAGTGGTTTTTCAACCCTAACACAAGTGCGAAAAGTGGTTTTTCAACACTATCACAAGTGCAAAAAGTGTTTTTTCCACACTAATACAAGTGCAAAAGTGGTTTCCTGCACCAACACAAGTGCGAAAAGTGGTTTTTCAACACTAACACAAGTGCGAAAAGTGGTTTTTCAACACTAACACAAGTGCGAAAAGTGGTTTTTCCACACTAATACAAGTGCAAAAGTGGTTTCCTGCACCAACACAAGTGCGAAAAGTGGTTTTTCAACACTAACACGAGTGCGAAAAGTGGTTTTTCCACACTAACACAAGTGCGAAAAGTGGTTTTTCCACACTAATACAAGTGAAAAAGTGGTTTCCTGCACCAACACAAGTGCGAAAAGTGGTTTTTCAACACTAACACAAGTGCGAAAAGTGGTTTTTCCACACTAACACAAGTGCAAAAAGTGGTTTTTCAACACTAACACAAGTGCGAAAAGTGATTTCCTGCACCAACACAAGTGCGAAAAGTGGTTTTTCAACACTAACACAAGTGCGAAAAGTGGTTTTTCAACACTATCACAAGTACAAAAAGTGTTTTTTCCACACTAATACAAGTGCAAAAGTGGTTTCTTGCACCAACACAAGTGCGAAAAGTGGTTTTTCAACACTAACACAAGTGTGAAAAGTGGTTTTTCAACACTAACACAAGTGCGAAAAGTGGTTTTTCCACACTAATACAATTGCAAAAGTGGTTTCCTGCACCAACACAAGTGCGAAAAGTGGTTTTTCAACACTAACACAAGTGCGAAAAGTGGTTTTTCATCACAATCCAAGTGCGAAAAGTGGTTTTTCAACACTATCACAAGTGCAAAAAGTGTTTTTTCCACACTAATACAAGTGCAAAAGTGGTTCCCTGCACCAACACAAGTGTGAAAAGTGGTTTTTCAACACTAACACAAGTGCGAAAAGTGGTTTTTCCACACTAATACAAGTGCAAAAGTGGTTTCCTGCACCAACACAAGTGCGCAAAGTGGTTTTTCAACACTAACACAAGTGCGAAAAGTGGTTTTTCAACACTAACACAAGTGCGAAAAGTGGTTTTTCAACACTATCACAAGTGCAAAAAGTGTTTTTTCCACACTAATACAAATGCAAAAGTGGTTTCCTGCACCAACACAAGTGCGAAAAGTGGTTTTTCAACACTAACACAAGTGCGAAAAGTGGTTTTTCAACACTAACACAAGTGCGAAAAGTGGTTTTTCAACACTAACACAAGTGCGAAAAGTGGTTTTTCCACACTAATACAAGTGCAAAAGTGGTTTCCTGCACCACCACAAGTGCGAAAAGTGGTTTTTCAACACTAACACAAGTGCGAAAAGTGGTTTTTCAACACTATCACAAGTACAAAAAGTGTTTTTTCCACACTAATACAAGTGCAAAAGTGGTTTCCTGCACCAACACAAGTGCGAAAATTGGTTTTTCAACACTAACACAAGTGCGAAAAGTGGTTTTTCAACAATATCACATGTGCAAAAAGTGTTTTTTCCACACTAATACAAGTGCAAAAGTGGTTTCCTGCACCAACACAAGTGCGAAAAGTGGTTTTTCAACACTATCACAAGTGCAAAAAGTGTTTTTTCCACACTAACACAAGTGCGAAAAGTGGTTTTTCAACACTATCACAAGTGCAAAAGTGGTTTCCTGCACCAACACAAGTGCGAAAAGTGGTTCCTGCACCAACACAAGTGCGAAAAGTGGTTTTTCAACACTATCACAAGTGCAAAAGTGGTTTCCTGCACCAACACAAGTGCGAAAGGTGGTTTTTCAACACTAAAACAAGTGCAAAAAGTGGTTTTTCAACACTAACACAAGTGCGAAAAGTGTTTTTTCCACACTAATACAAGTGCAAAAGTGGTTTCCTGCACCAACACAAGTGCGAAAAGTGGTTTTTCAACACTAACACAAGTGCGAAAAGTGGTTTTTCAACACTAACACAAGTGCGAAAAGTGGTTTTTCCACACTAATACAAGTGCAAAAGTGGTTTCCTGCACCAACACAAGTGCGAAAAGTGGTTTTTCAACACTAACACGAGTGCGAAAAGTGGTTTTTCAACACTAACACAAGTGCGAAAAGTGGTTTTTCCACACTAATACAAGTGAAAAAGTGGTTTCCTGCACCAACACAAGTGCGAAAAGTGGTTTTTCAACACTAACACAAGTGCGAAAAGTGGTTTTTCCACACTAACACAAGTGCAAAAAGTGGTTTTTCAACACTAACACAAGTGCGAAAAGTGATTTCCTGCACCAACACAAGTGCGAAAAGTGGTTTTTCAACACTAACACAAGTGCGAAAAGTGGTTTTTCAACACTATCACAAGTACAAAAAGTGTTTTTTCCACACTAATACAAGTGCAAAAGTGGTTTCTTGCACCAACACAAGTGCGAAAAGTGGTTTTTCAACACTAACACAAGTGTGAAAAGTGGTTTTTCAACACTAACACAAGTGCGAAAAGTGGTTTTTGCACACTAATACAATTGCAAAAGTGGTTTCCTGCACCAACACAAGTGCGAAAAGTGGTTTTTCAACACTAACACAAGTGCGAAAAGTGGTTTTTCATCACAATCCAAGTGCGAAAAGTGGTTTTTCAACACTATCACAAGTGCAAAAAGTGTTTTTTCCACACTAATACAAGTGCAAAAGTGGTTCCCTGCACCAACACAAGTGTGAAAAGTGGTTTTTCAACACTAACACAAGTGCGAAAAGTGGTTTTTCAACACTAACACAAGTGCGAAAAGTGGTTTTTCCACACTAATACAAGTGCAAAAGTGGTTTCCTGCACCAACACAAGTGCGAAAAGTGGTTTTTCAACACTAACACAAGTGCGAAAAGTGGTTTTTCAACACTAACACAAGTGCGAAAAGTGGTTTTTCAACACTATCACAAGTGCAAAAAGTGTTTTTTCCACACTAATACAAGTGCAAAAGTGGTTTCCTGCACCAACACAAGTGCGAAAAGTGGTTTTTCAACACTAACACAAGTGCGAAAAGTGGTTTTTCAACACTAACACAAGTGCGAAAAGTGGTTTTTCAACACTAACACAAGTGCGAAAAGTGGTTTTTCCACACTAATACAAGTGCAAAAGTGGTTTCCTGCACCAACACAAGTGCGAAAAGTGGTTTTTCAACACTAACACAAGTGCGAAAAGTGGTTTTTTAACACTATCACAAGTGCAAAAAGTGTTTTTTCCACACTAATACAAGTGCAAAAGTGGTTTCCTGCACCAACACAAGTGCGAAAATTGGTTTTTCAACACTAACACAAGTGCGAAAAGTGGTTTTTCAACAATATCACATGTGCAAAAAGTGTTTTTTCCACACTAATACAAGTGCAAAAGTGGTTTCCTGCACCAACACAAGTGCGAAAAGTGGTTTTTCAACACTATCACAAGTGCAAAAAGTGTTTTTTCCACACTAACACAAGTGCGAAAAGTGGTTTTTCAACACTATCACAAGTGCAAAAGTGGTTTCCTGCACCAACACAAGTGCGAAAAGTGGTTCCTGCACCAACACAAGTGCGAAAAGTGGTTTTTCAACACTATCACAAGTGCAAAAGTGGTTTCCTGCACCAACACAAGTGCGAAAGGTGGTTTTTCAACACTAAAACAAGTGCAAAAAGTGGTTTTTCAACACTAACACAAGTGCGAAAAGTGTTTTTTCCACACTAATACAAGTGCAAAAGTGGTTTCCTGCACCAACACAAGTGCGAAAAGTGTTTTTTCAACACTAACACAAGTGGGAAAAGTGGTTTTTCAACACTAACACAAGTGCGAAAAGTGGTTTTTCAACACTAACACAAGTGCGAAAAGTGGTTTTTCCACACTAATACAAGTGCAAAAGTGATTTCCTGCACCAACACAAGTGCGAAAAGTGGTTTTTCAACACTAACAAAAGTGCAAAAAGTGTTTTTTCAACACTAACACAAGTGTGAAAAGTGGTTTTTCCACACTAATACAAGTGCAAAAGTGGTTTCCTGCACCAACACAAGTGCGAAAAGTGGTTTTTCAACACTAACACAAGTGCGAAAAGTGGTTTTTCCACACTAATACGAGTGCAAAAGTGGTTTCCTGCACCAACACAAGTGCGAAAAGTGGTTTTTCAACCCTAACACAAGTGCGAAAAGTGGTTTTTCAACACTATCACAAGTGCAAAAAGTGTTTTTTCCACACTAATACAAGTGCGAAAAGTGGTTTTTCAACACTAACACAAGTGCGAAAAGTGGTTTTTCCACACTAATACAAGTGCAAAAGTGGTTTCCTGCACCAACACAAGTGCGAAAAGTGGTTTTTCAACACTAACACGAGTGCGAAAAGTGGTTTTTCAACACTAACACAAGTGCGAAAAGTGGTTTTTCCACACTAATACAAGTGAAAAAGTGGTTTCCTGCACCAACACAAGTGCGAAAAGTGGTTTTTCAACACTAACACAAGTGCGAAAAGTGGTTTTTCCACACTAACACAAGTGCAAAAAGTAGTTTTTCAACACTAACACAAGTGCGAAAAGTGATTTCCTGCACCAACACAAGTGCGAAAAGTGGTTTTTCAACACTAACACAAGTGCGAAAAGTGGTTTTTCAACACTAACACAAGTGCGAAAAGTGGTTTTTCCACACTAATACAAGTGCAAAAGTGGTTTCCTGCTCCAACACAAGTGCGAAAAGTGGTTTTTCAACACTAACACAAGTGCGAAAAGTGGTTTTTCAACACTAACACAAGTGCGAAAAGTGTTTTTTCCACACTAATACAAGTGCAAAAGTGGTTTCCTGCACCAACACATGTGCGAAAAGTGGGTTTTCCACACTAATACAAGTGCAAAAGTGGTTTCCTGCACCAACACAAGTGCGAAAAGTGGTTTTTCAACACTAACACAAGTGCGAAAAGTGGTTTTTCCACACTAATACAAGTGCAAAAGTGGTTTCCTGCACCAACACAAGTGCGAAAAGTGGTTTTTCAACCCTAACACAAGTGCGAAAAGTGGTTTTTCAACACTATCACAAGTGCAAAAAGTGTTTTTTCCACACTAATACAAGTGCAAAAGTGGTTTCCTGCACCAACACAAGTGCGAAAAGTGGTTTTTCAACACTAACACAAGTGCGAAAAGTGGTTTTTCAACACTAACACAAGTGCGAAAAGTGGTTTTTCCACACTAATACAAGTGCAAAAGTGGTTTCCTGCACCAACACAAGTGCGAAAAGTGGTTTTTCAACACTAACACGAGTGCAAAAAGCGTTTTTTCCACACTAATACAAGTGCAAAAGTGGTTTCCTGCACCAACACAAGTGCGAAAAGTGGTTTTTCAACACTAACACAAGTGCAAAAAGCGTTTTTTCCACACTAATACAAGTGCAAAAGTGGTTTCCTGCACCAACACAAGTGCGAAAAGTGGTTTTTCAACACTAACACAAGTGCAAAAAGTGGTTTTTCAACACTAACACAAGTGCGAAAAGTGTTTTTTAGACACTAGTACAAGTGCAAAAGTGGTTTCCTGCACCAACATAAGTGCGAAAAGTGGTTTTTCAACACTAACACAAGTGCGAAAAGTGGTTTTTCAACACTAACACAAGTGCGAAAAGTGGTTTTTCAACACTAACACAAGTGCGAAAAGTGGTTTTTCAACACTAATACAAGTGCAAAAGTGGTTCCCTGCACCAACACAAGTGCGAAATGTGGTTTTTCAACACTAACACAAGTGCGAAAAGTGGTTTTTCAACACTAACACAAGTGCGAAAAGTGGTTTTTCAACACTAACACAAGTGCAAAAAGTGTTTTTTCCACACTAATACAAGTGCAAAAGTGGTTTCCTGCACCAACACAAGTGCGAAAAGTGGTTTTTCAACAATACAACACAAGTGCAAAAAGTGGTTTTTCAACACTAACACAAGTGCGAAAAGTGTTTTTTAGACACTAATACAAGTGCAAAAGTGGTTTCCTGCACCAACACAAGTGCGAAAAGTGGTTTTTCAACACTAACACAAGTGCGAAAAGTGGTTTTTCAACACTAACACAAGTGCGAAAAGTGGTTTTTCAACACTAACACAAGTGCGAAAAGTGGTTTTTCCACACTAATACAAGTGCAAAAGTGGTTTCCTGCACCAACACAAGTGTGAAAAGTAGTTTTTCCACACTAACACAAGTGCGAAAAGTGGTTTTTCAACACTAACACAAGTGCGAAAAGTGTTTTTTCCACACTAATACAAGTGCAAAAGTGGTTTCCTGCACCAGCACAAGTGCGAAAAGTGGTTTTTCAACACTAACACAAGTGCGAAAAGTGGTTTTTCAACACTAACACAAGTGCGAAAAGTGGTTTTTCAACACTAACACATGTGCGAAAAGTGGTTTTTCCACACTAATACAAGCGCAAAATTGGTTTCCTGCACCAACACAAGTGCGAAAAGTGGTTTTTCAACACTAACACAATTGTGAAAAGTGGTTTTTCAACACTAACACAAGTGCGAAAAGTGGTTTTTCAACACCATCACAAGTGCAAAAAGTGTTTTTTCCACACTAATACAAGTGCAAAAGTGGTTTCCTGCACCAACACAAGTGCGAAAAGTGGTTTTTCAACACTAACACAAGTGCGAAAAGTCGTTTTTCAACACTAACACAAGTGCGAAAAGTGTTTTTTCCACACTAATACAAGTGCAAAAGTGGTTTCCTGCACCAACACAAGTGCGAAAGGTGGTTTTTCAACACTAACACAGGTGCGAAAAGTGGTTTTTCCACACTAATACAAGTGCAAAAGTGGTTTCCTGCACCAACACAAGTGCGCAAAGTGGTTTTTCAACACTAACACAAGTGCGAAAAGTGGTTTTTCAACACTAACACAAGTGCGAAAAGTGGTTTTTCAACACTATCACAAGTGCAAAAAGTGTTTTTTCCACACTAATACAAATGCAAAAGTGGTTTCCTGCACCAACACAAGTGCGAAAAGTGGTTTTTCAACACTAACACAAGTGCGAAAAGTGGTTTTTCAACACTAACACAAGTGCGAAAAGTGGTTTTTCAACACTAACACAAGTGCGAAAAGTGGTTTTTCCACACTAATACAAGTGCAAAAGTGGTTTCCTGCACCACCACAAGTGCGAAAAGTGGTTTTTCAACACTAACACAAGTGCGAAAAGTGGTTTTTCAACACTATCACAAGTACAAAAAGTGTTTTTTCCACACTAATACAAGTGCAAAAGTGGTTTCCTGCACCAACACAAGTGCGAAAATTGGTTTTTCAACACTAACACAAGTGCGAAAAGTGGTTTTTCAACAATATCACATGTGCAAAAAGTGTTTTTTCCACACTAATACAAGTGCAAAAGTGGTTTCCTGCACCAACACAAGTGCGAAAAGTGGTTTTTCAACACTATCACAAGTGCAAAAAGTGTTTTTTCCACACTAACACAAGTGCGAAAAGTGGTTTTTCAACACTATCACAAGTGCAAAAGTGGTTTCCTGCACCAACACAAGTGCGAAAAGTGGTTCCTGCACCAACACAAGTGCGAAAAGTGGTTTTTCAACACTATCACAAGTGCAAAAGTGGTTTCCTGCACCAACACAAGTGCGAAAGGTGGTTTTTCAACACTAAAACAAGTGCAAAAAGTGGTTTTTCAACACTAACACAAGTGCGAAAAGTGTTTTTTCCACACTAATACAAGTGCAAAAGTGGTTTCCTGCACCAACACAAGTGCGAAAAGTGGTTTTTCAACACTAACACAAGTGCGAAAAGTGGTTTTTCAACACTAACACAAGTGCGAAAAGTGGTTTTTCCACACTAATACAAGTGCAAAAGTGGTTTCCTGCACCAACACAAGTGCGAAAAGTGGTTTTTCAACACTAACACGAGTGCGAAAAGTGGTTTTTCAACACTAACACAAGTGCGAAAAGTGGTTTTTCCACACTAATACAAGTGAAAAAGTGGTTTCCTGCACCAACACAAGTGCGAAAAGTGGTTTTTCAACACTAACACAAGTGCGAAAAGTGGTTTTTCCACACTAACACAAGTGCAAAAAGTGGTTTTTCAACACTAACACAAGTGCGAAAAGTGATTTCCTGCACCAACACAAGTGCGAAAAGTGGTTTTTCAACACTAACACAAGTGCGAAAAGTGGTTTTTCAACACTATCACAAGTACAAAAAGTGTTTTTTCCACACTAATACAAGTGCAAAAGTGGTTTCTTGCACCAACACAAGTGCGAAAAGTGGTTTTTCAACACTAACACAAGTGTGAAAAGTGGTTTTTCAACACTAACACAAGTGCGAAAAGTGGTTTTTGCACACTAATACAATTGCAAAAGTGGTTTCCTGCACCAACACAAGTGCGAAAAGTGGTTTTTCAACACTAACACAAGTGCGAAAAGTGGTTTTTCATCACAATCCAAGTGCGAAAAGTGGTTTTTCAACACTATCACAAGTGCAAAAAGTGTTTTTTCCACACTAATACAAGTGCAAAAGTGGTTCCCTGCACCAACACAAGTGTGAAAAGTGGTTTTTCAACACTAACACAAGTGCGAAAAGTGGTTTTTCAACACTAACACAAGTGCGAAAAGTGGTTTTTCCACACTAATACAAGTGCAAAAGTGGTTTCCTGCACCAACACAAGTGCGAAAAGTGGTTTTTCAACACTAACACAAGTGCGAAAAGTGGTTTTTCAACACTAACACAAGTGCGAAAAGTGGTTTTTCAACACTATCACAAGTGCAAAAAGTGTTTTTTCCACACTAATACAAGTGCAAAAGTGGTTTCCTGCACCAACACAAGTGCGAAAAGTGGTTTTTCAACACTAACACAAGTGCGAAAAGTGGTTTTTCAACACTAACACAAGTGCGAAAAGTGGTTTTTCAACACTAACACAAGTGCGAAAAGTGGTTTTTCCACACTAATACAAGTGCAAAAGTGGTTTCCTGCACCAACACAAGTGCGAAAAGTGGTTTTTCAACACTAACACAAGTGCGAAAAGTGGTTTTTTAACACTATCACAAGTGCAAAAAGTGTTTTTTCCACACTAATACAAGTGCAAAAGTGGTTTCCTGCACCAACACAAGTGCGAAAATTGGTTTTTCAACACTAACACAAGTGCGAAAAGTGGTTTTTCAACAATATCACATGTGCAAAAAGTGTTTTTTCCACACTAATACAAGTGCAAAAGTGGTTTCCTGCACCAACACAAGTGCGAAAAGTGGTTTTTCAACACTATCACAAGTGCAAAAAGTGTTTTTTCCACACTAACACAAGTGCGAAAAGTGGTTTTTCAACACTATCACAAGTGCAAAAGTGGTTTCCTGCACCAACACAAGTGCGAAAAGTGGTTCCTGCACCAACACAAGTGCGAAAAGTGGTTTTTCAACACTATCACAAGTGCAAAAGTGGTTTCCTGCACCAACACAAGTGCGAAAGGTGGTTTTTCAACACTAAAACAAGTGCAAAAAGTGGTTTTTCAACACTAACACAAGTGCGAAAAGTGTTTTTTCCACACTAATACAAGTGCAAAAGTGGTTTCCTGCACCAACACAAGTGCGAAAAGTGTTTTTTCAACACTAACACAAGTGGGAAAAGTGGTTTTTCAACACTAACACAAGTGCGAAAAGTGGTTTTTCAACACTAACACAAGTGCGAAAAGTGGTTTTTCCACACTAATACAAGTGCAAAAGTGATTTCCTGCACCAACACAAGTGCGAAAAGTGGTTTTTCAACACTAACAAAAGTGCAAAAAGTGTTTTTTCAACACTAACACAAGTGTGAAAAGTGGTTTTTCCACACTAATACAAGTGCAAAAGTGGTTTCCTGCACCAACACAAGTGCGAAAAGTGGTTTTTCAACACTAACACAAGTGCGAAAAGTGGTTTTTCCACACTAATACGAGTGCAAAAGTGGTTTCCTGCACCAACACAAGTGCGAAAAGTGGTTTTTCAACCCTAACACAAGTGCGAAAAGTGGTTTTTCAACACTATCACAAGTGCAAAAAGTGTTTTTTCCACACTAATACAAGTGCGAAAAGTGGTTTTTCAACACTAACACAAGTGCGAAAAGTGGTTTTTCCACACTAATACAAGTGCAAAAGTGGTTTCCTGCACCAACACAAGTGCGAAAAGTGGTTTTTCAACACTAACACGAGTGCGAAAAGTGGTTTTTCAACACTAACACAAGTGCGAAAAGTGGTTTTTCCACACTAATACAAGTGAAAAAGTGGTTTCCTGCACCAACACAAGTGCGAAAAGTGGTTTTTCAACACTAACACAAGTGCGAAAAGTGGTTTTTCCACACTAACACAAGTGCAAAAAGTAGTTTTTCAACACTAACACAAGTGCGAAAAGTGATTTCCTGCACCAACACAAGTGCGAAAAGTGGTTTTTCAACACTAACACAAGTGCGAAAAGTGGTTTTTCAACACTAACACAAGTGCGAAAAGTGGTTTTTCCACACTAATACAAGTGCAAAAGTGGTTTCCTGCTCCAACACAAGTGCGAAAAGTGGTTTTTCAACACTAACACAAGTGCGAAAAGTGGTTTTTCAACACTAACACAAGTGCGAAAAGTGTTTTTTCCACACTAATACAAGTGCAAAAGTGGTTTCCTGCACCAACACATGTGCGAAAAGTGGGTTTTCCACACTAATACAAGTGCAAAAGTGGTTTCCTGCACCAACACAAGTGCGAAAAGTGGTTTTTCAACACTAACACAAGTGCGAAAAGTGGTTTTTCCACACTAATACAAGTGCAAAAGTGGTTTCCTGCACCAACACAAGTGCGAAAAGTGGTTTTTCAACCCTAACACAAGTGCGAAAAGTGGTTTTTCAACACTATCACAAGTGCAAAAAGTGTTTTTTCCACACTAATACAAGTGCAAAAGTGGTTTCCTGCACCAACACAAGTGCGAAAAGTGGTTTTTCAACACTAACACAAGTGCGAAAAGTGGTTTTTCAACACTAACACAAGTGCGAAAAGTGGTTTTTCCACACTAATACAAGTGCAAAAGTGGTTTCCTGCACCAACACAAGTGCGAAAAGTGGTTTTTCAACACTAACACGAGTGCGAAAAGTGGTTTTTCAACACTAACACAAGTGCGAAAAGTGGTTTTTCCACACTAATACAAGTGAAAAAGTGGTTTCCTGCACCAACACAAGTGCGAAAAGTGGTTTTTCAACACTAACACAAGTGCGAAAAGTGGTTTTTCCACACTAACACAAGTGCAAAAAGTAGTTTTTCAACACGAACACAAGTGCGAAAAGTGATTTCCTGCACCAACACAAGTGCGAAAAGTGGTTTTTCAACACTAACACAAGTGCAAAAAGTGGTTTTTCAACACTAACACAAGTGCGAAAAGTGTTTTTTCCACACTAATACAAGTGCAAAAGTGGTTTCCTGCACCAACACAAGTGCGAAAAGTGGTTTTTCAACACTAACACAAGTGCGAAAAGTGGTTTTTCATCACAATCCAAGTGCGAAAAGTGGTTTTTCAACACTATCACAAGTGCAAAAAGTGTTTTTTCCACACTAATACAAGTGCAAAAGTGGTTCCCTGCACCAACACAAGTGTGAAAAGTGGTTTTTCAACACTAACACAAGTGCGAAAAGTGGTTTTTCAACACTAACACAAGTGCGAAAAGTGGTTTTTCCACACTAATACAAGTGCAAAAGTGGTTTCCTGCACCAACACAAGTGCGAAAAGTGGTTTTTCAACACTAACACAAGTGCGAAAAGTGGTTTTTCAACACTAACACAAGTGCGAAAAGTGGTTTTTCAACACTATCACAAGTGCAAAAAGTGTTTTTTCCACACTAATACAAGTGCAAAAGTGGTTTCCTGCACCAACACAAGTGCGAAAAGTGGTTTTTCAACACTAACACAAGTGCGAAAAGTGGTTTTTCAACACTAACACAAGTGCGAAAAGTGGTTTTTCAACACTAACACAAGTGCGAAAAGTGGTTTTTCCACACTAATACAAGTGCAAAAGTGGTTTCCTGCACCAACACAAGTGCGAAAAGTGGTTTTTCAACACTAACACAAGTGCGAAAAGTGGTTTTTCAACACTATCACAAGTGCAAAAAGTGTTTTTTCCACACTAATACAAGTGCAAAAGTGGTTTCCTGCACCAACACAAGTGCGAAAATTGGTTTTTCAACACTAACACAAGTGCGAAAAGTGGTTTTTCAACAATATCACATGTGCAAAAAGTGTTTTTTCCACACTAATACAAGTGCAAAAGTGGTTTCCTGCACCAACACAAGTGCGAAAAGTGGTTTTTCAACACTATCACAAGTGCAAAAAGTGTTTTTTCCACACTAACACAAGTGCGAAAAGTGGTTTTTCAACACTATCACAAGTGCAAAAGTGGTTTCCTGCACCAACACAAGTGCGAAAAGTGGTTCCTGCACCAACACAAGTGCGAAAAGTGGTTTTTCAACACTATCACAAGTGCAAAAGTGGTTTCCTGCACCAACACAAGTGCGAAAGGTGGTTTTTCAACACTAAAACAAGTGCAAAAAGTGGTTTTTCAACACTAACACAAGTGCGAAAAGTGTTTTTTCCACACTAATACAAGTGCAAAAGTGGTTTCCTGCACCAACACAAGTGCGAAAAGTGTTTTTTCAACACTAACACAAGTGGGAAAAGTGGTTTTTCAACACTAACACAAGTGCGAAAAGTGGTTTTTCAACACTAACACAAGTGCGAAAAGTGGTTTTTCCACACTAATACAAGTGCAAAAGTGGTTTCCTGCACCAACACAAGTGCGAAAAGTGGTTTTTCAACACTAACAAAAGTGCAAAAAGTGTTTTTTCAACACTAACACAAGTGCGAAAAGTGGTTTTTCCACACTAATACAAGTGCAAAAGTGGTTTCCTGCACCAACACAAGTGCGAAAAGTGGTTTTTCAACACTAACACAAGTGCGAAAAGTGGTTTTTCCACACTAATACGAGTGCAAAAGTGGTTTCCTGCACCAACACAAGTGCGAAAAGTGGTTTTTCAACCCTAACACAAGTGCGAAAAGTGGTTTTTCAACACTATCACAAGTGCAAAAAGTGTTTTTTCCACACTAATACAAGTGCAAAAGTGGTTTCCTGCACCAACACAAGTGCGAAAAGTGGTTTTTCAACACTAACACAAGTGCGAAAAGTGGTTTTTCAACACTAACACAAGTGCGAAAAGTGGTTTTTCCACACTAATACAAGTGCAAAAGTGGTTTCCTGCACCAACACAAGTGCGAAAAGTGGTTTTTCAACACTAACACGAGTGCGAAAAGTGGTTTTTCAACACTAACACAAGTGCGAAAAGTGGTTTTTCCACACTAATACAAGTGCAAAAAGTGTTTTTTCAACACTATCACAAGTGCAAAAAGTGTTTTTTCAACACTATCACAAGTGCAAAAAGTGTTTTTTCCACACTAATACAAGTGCAAAAAGTGGTTTTTCAACACTATCACAAGTGCAAAAAGTGTTTTTTCCACACTAATATAAGTGCAAAAGTGGTTTTTCAACACTAACACAAGTGCGAAAAGTGGTTTTTCAACACTAACACAATTGCGAAAAGTGGTTTTTCAACACTTATCACAAGTGCGAAAAGTGGTTTTGCCACACTAATACAAGTGCAAAAGTGGTTTCCTGCACCAACACAAGTGCGAAAAGTGGTTTTTCAACACTAACACAAGTGCGAAAAGTGGTTTTTCAACACTAACACAAGTGCGAAAAGTGGTTTTTCAACACTATCACAAGTGCAAAAAGTGTTTTTTCCACACTAATACAAGTGCAAAAGTGGTTTCCTGCACCAACACAAGTGCGAAAAGTGGTTTTTCAACACTAACACAAGTGCGAAAAGTGGTTTTTCAACACTAACACAAGTGCGAAAAGTGTTTTTTCCACACTAATACAAGTGCAAAAGTGGTTTCCTGCACCAACACAAGTGCGAAAATTGGTTTTTCAACACTAACACAAGTGCGAAAAGTGGTTTTTCAACAATATCACATGTGCAAAAAGTGTTTTTTCCACACTAATACAAGTGCAAAAGTGGTTTCCTGCACCAACACAAGTGCGAAAAGTGGTTTTTCAACACTATCACAAGTGCAAAAAGTGTTTTTTCCACACTAACACAAGTGCGAAAAGTGGTTTTTCAACACTATCACAAGTGCAAAAGTGGTTTCCTGCACCAACACAAGTGCGAAAAGTGGTTCCTGCACCAACACAAGTGCGAAAAGTGGTTTTTCAACACTATCACACAGTGCAAAAGTGGTTTCCTGCACCAACACAAGTGCGAAAGGTGGTTTTTCAACACTAATACAAGTGCAAAAAGTGGTTTTTCAACACTAACACAAGTGCGAAAAGTGTTTTTTCCACACTAATACAAGTGCAAAAAGTGGTTTCCTGCACCAACACAAGTGCGAAAAGTGTTTTTTCAACACTAACACAAGTGGGAAAGTGGTTTTTCAACACTAACACAAGTGCGAAAAGTGGTTTTTCAACACTAACACAAGTGCGAAAAGTGGTTTTTCCACACTAATACAAGTGCAAAAGTGATTTCCTGCACCAACACAAGTGCGAAAAGTGGTTTTTCAACACTAACAAAAGTGCAAAAAGTGTTTTTTTCAACACTAACACAAGTGCGAAAAGTGTTTTTCCACACTAATACAAGTGCAAAAGTGGTTTCCTGCACCAACACAAGTGCGAAAAGTGGTTTTTCAACACTAACACAAGTGCGAAAAGTGGTTTTTCCACACTAATACGAGTGCAAAAGTGGTTTCCTGCACCAACACAAGTGCGAAAAGTGGTTTTTCAACCCTAACACAAGTGCGAAAAGTGGTTTTTCAACACTATCACAAGTGCAAAAGTGTTTTTTCCACACTAATACAAGTGCGAAAAGTGGTTTTTCAACACTAACACAAGTGCGAAAAGTGGTTTTTCCACACTAATACAAGTGCAAAAGTGGTTTCCTGCACCAACACAAGTGCGAAAAGTGGTTTTTCAACACTAACACGAGTGCGAAAAGTGGTTTTTCAACACTAACACAAGTGCGAAAACGTGGTTTTTCCACACTAATACAAGTGAAAAAGTGGTTTCCTGCACCAACACAAGTGCGAAAAGTGGTTTTTCAACACTAACACAAGTGCGAAAAGTGGTTTTTCCACACTAACACAAGTGCAAAAAGTAGTTTTTCAACATTAACACAAGTGCGAAAAGTGATTTCCTGCACCAACACAAGTGCGAAAAGTGGTTTTTCAACACTAACACAAGTGCGAAAAGTGGTTTTTCAACACTAATACGAGTGCAAAAGTGGTTTCCTGCACCAACACAAGTGCGAAAAGTGGTTTTTCAACCCTAACACAAGTGCGAAAAGTGGTTTTTCAACACTATCACAAGTGCAAAAAGTAGTTTTTCAACACTAACACAAGTGCGAAAAGTGATTTCCTGCACCAACACAAGTGCGAAAAGTGGTTTTTCAACACTAACACAAGTGCGAAAAGTGGTTTTTCAACATTAACACAAGTGCGAAAAGTGATTTCCTGCACCAACACAAGTGCGAAAAGTGGTTTTTCAACACTAACACAAGTGCGAAAAGTGGTTTTTCCACACTAATACGAGTGCAAAAGTGGTTTCCTGCACCAACACAAGTGCGAAAAGTGGTTTTTCAACCCTAACACAAGTGCGAAAAGTGGTTTTTCAACACTATCACAAGTGCAAAAAGTGTTTTTTTCCACACTAATACAAGTGCGAAAAGTGGTTTTTCAACACTAACACAAGTGCGAAAAGTGGTTTTTCCACACTAATACAAGTGCAAAAGTGGTTTCCTGCACCAACACAAGTGCGAAAAGTGGTTTTTCAACACTAACACGAGTGCGAAAAGTGGTTTTTCAACACTAACACAAGTGCGAAAAGTGGTTTTTCCACACTAATACAAGTGAAAAAGTGGTTTCCTGCACCAACACAAGTGCGAAAAGTGGTTTTTCAACACTAACACAAGTGCGAAAAGTGGTTTTTCCACACTAACACAAGTGCAAAAAGTAGTTTTTCAACACTAACACAAGTGCGAAAAGTGATTTCCTGCACCAACACAAGTGCGAAAAGTGGTTTTTCAACACTAACACAAGTGCGAAAAGTGGTTTTTCAACACTAACACAAGTGCGAAAAGTGGTTTTTCCACACTAATACAAGTGCAAAAGTGGTTTCCTGCTCCAACACAAGTGCGAAAAGTGGTTTTTCAACACTAACACAAGTGCGAAAAGTGGTTTTTCAACACTAACACAAGTGCGAAAAGTGTTTTTTCCACACTAATACAAGTGCAAAAGTGGTTTCCTGCACCAACACATGTGCGAAAAGTGGGTTTTCCACACTAATACAAGTGCAAAAGTGGTTTCCTGCACCAACACAAGTGCGAAAAGTGGTTTTTCAACACTAACACAAGTGCGAAAAGTGGTTTTTCCACACTAATACAAGTGCAAAAGTGGTTTCCTGCACCAACACAAGTGCGAAAAGTGGTTTTTCAACCCTAACACAAGTGCGAAAAGTGGTTTTTCAACACTATCACAAGTGCAAAAAGTGTTTTTTCCACACTAATACAAGTGCAAAAGTGGTTTCCTGCACCAACACAAGTGCGAAAAGTGGTTTTTCAACACTAACACAAGTGCGAAAAGTGGTTTTTCAACACTAACACAAGTGCGAAAAGTGGTTTTTCCACACTAATACAAGTGCAAAAGTGGTTTCCTGCACCAACACAAGTGCGAAAAGTGGTTTTTCAACACTAACACGAGTGCGAAAAGTGGTTTTTCAACACTAACACAAGTGCGAAAAGTGGTTTTTCCACACTAATACAAGTGAAAAAGTGGTTTCCTGCACCAACACAAGTGCGAAAAGTGGTTTTTCAACACTAACACAAGTGCGAAAAGTGGTTTTTCCACACTAACACAAGTGCAAAAAGTAGTTTTTCAACACGAACACAAGTGCGAAAAGTGATTTCCTGCACCAACACAAGTGCGAAAAGTGGTTTTTCAACACTAACACAAGTGCAAAAAGTGGTTTTTCAACACTAACACAAGTGCGAAAAGTGTTTTTTCCACACTAATACAAGTGCAAAAGTGGTTTCCTGCACCAACACAAGTGCGAAAAGTGGTTTTTCAACACTAACACAAGTGCGAAAAGTGGTTTTTCATCACAATCCAAGTGCGAAAAGTGGTTTTTCAACACTATCACAAGTGCAAAAAGTGTTTTTTCCACACTAATACAAGTGCAAAAGTGGTTCCCTGCACCAACACAAGTGTGAAAAGTGGTTTTTCAACACTAACACAAGTGCGAAAAGTGGTTTTTCAACACTAACACAAGTGCGAAAAGTGGTTTTTCCACACTAATACAAGTGCAAAAGTGGTTTCCTGCACCAACACAAGTGCGAAAAGTGGTTTTTCAACACTAACACAAGTGCGAAAAGTGGTTTTTCAACACTAACACAAGTGCGAAAAGTGGTTTTTCAACACTATCACAAGTGCAAAAAGTGTTTTTTCCACACTAATACAAGTGCAAAAGTGGTTTCCTGCACCAACACAAGTGCGAAAAGTGGTTTTTCAACACTAACACAAGTGCGAAAAGTGGTTTTTCAACACTAACACAAGTGCGAAAAGTGGTTTTTCAACACTAACACAAGTGCGAAAAGTGGTTTTTCCACACTAATACAAGTGCAAAAGTGGTTTCCTGCACCAACACAAGTGCGAAAAGTGGTTTTTCAACACTAACACAAGTGCGAAAAGTGGTTTTTCAACACTATCACAAGTGCAAAAAGTGTTTTTTCCACACTAATACAAGTGCAAAAGTGGTTTCCTGCACCAACACAAGTGCGAAAATTGGTTTTTCAACACTAACACAAGTGCGAAAAGTGGTTTTTCAACAATATCACATGTGCAAAAAGTGTTTTTTCCACACTAATACAAGTGCAAAAGTGGTTTCCTGCACCAACACAAGTGCGAAAAGTGGTTTTTCAACACTATCACAAGTGCAAAAAGTGTTTTTTCCACACTAACACAAGTGCGAAAAGTGGTTTTTCAACACTATCACAAGTGCAAAAGTGGTTTCCTGCACCAACACAAGTGCGAAAAGTGGTTCCTGCACCAACACAAGTGCGAAAAGTGGTTTTTCAACACTATCACAAGTGCAAAAGTGGTTTCCTGCACCAACACAAGTGCGAAAGGTGGTTTTTCAACACTAAAACAAGTGCAAAAAGTGGTTTTTCAACACTAACACAAGTGCGAAAAGTGGTTTTTCCACACTAATACAAGTGCAAAAGTGGTTTCCTGCACCAACACAAGTGCGAAAAGTGGTTTTTCAACACTAACAAAAGTGCAAAAAGTGTTTTTTCAACACTAACACAAGTGCGAAAAGTGGTTTTTCCACACTAATACAAGTGCAAAAGTGGTTTCCTGCACCAACACAAGTGCGAAAAGTGGTTTTTCAACACTAACACAAGTGCGAAAAGTGGTTTTTCCACACTAATACGAGTGCAAAAGTGGTTTCCTGCACCAACACAAGTGCGAAAAGTGGTTTTTCAACCCTAACACAAGTGCGAAAAGTGGTTTTTCAACACTATCACAAGTGCAAAAAGTGTTTTTTCCACACTAATACAAGTGCAAAAGTGGTTTCCTGCACCAACACAAGTGCGAAAAGTGGTTTTTCAACACTAACACAAGTGCGAAAAGTGGTTTTTCAACACTAACACAAGTGCGAAAAGTGGTTTTTCCACACTAATACAAGTGCAAAAGTGGTTTCCTGCACCAACACAAGTGCGAAAAGTGGTTTTTCAACACTAACACGAGTGCGAAAAGTGGTTTTTCAACACTAACACAAGTGCGAAAAGTGGTTTTTCCACACTAATACAAGTGCAAAAAGTGTTTTTTCAACACTATCACAAGTGCAAAAAGTGTTTTTTCAACACTATCACAAGTGCAAAAAGTGTTTTTTCCACACTAATACAAGTGCAAAAAGTGGTTTTTCAACACTATCACAAGTGCAAAAAGTGTTTTTTCCACACTAATATAAGTGCAAAAGTAGTTTTTCAACACTAACACAAGTGCGAAAAGTGGTTTTTCAACACTAACACAATTGCGAAAAGTGGTTTTTCAACACTTATCACAAGTGCGAAAAGTGGTTTTTCCACACTAATACAAGTGCAAAAGTGGTTTCCTGCACCAACACAAGTGCGAAAAGTGGTTTTTCAACACTAACACAAGTGCGAAAAGTGGTTTTTCAACACTAACACAAGTGCGAAAAGTGGTTTTTCAACACTATCACAAGTGCAAAAAGTGTTTTTTCCACACTAATACAAGTGCAAAAGTGGTTTCCTGCACCAACACAAGTGCGAAAAGTGGTTTTTCAACACTAA
The DNA here is from genome assembly GCF_964187855.1 of Myxine glutinosa. Taxonomy (NCBI): domain Eukaryota; kingdom Metazoa; phylum Chordata; class Myxini; order Myxiniformes; family Myxinidae; genus Myxine; species Myxine glutinosa. Next base: position 18,015 of record NW_027618885.1, on the reverse strand, counting down.
CACAAGTGCGAAAAGTGGTTTTTCAACACTAACACAAGTGCGAAAAGTGGTTTTTCAACACTAACACAAGTGCGAAAAGTGGTTTTTCCACACTAATACAAGTGCAAAAGTGGTTTCCTGCACCAACACAAGTGCGAAAAGTGGTTTTTCAACACTAACACAAGTGCGAAAAGTGGTTTTTTAACACTATCACAAGTGCAAAAAGTGTTTTTTCCACACTAATACAAGTGCAAAAGTGGTTTCCTGCACCAACACAAGTGCGAAAATTGGTTTTTCAACACTAACACAAGTGCGAAAAGTGGTTTTTCAACAATATCACATGTGCAAAAAGTGTTTTTTCCACACTAATACAAGTGCAAAAGTGGTTTCCTGCACCAACACAAGTGCGAAAAGTGGTTTTTCAACACTATCACAAGTGCAAAAAGTGTTTTTTCCACACTAACACAAGTGCGAAAAGTGGTTTTTCAACACTATCACAAGTGCAAAAGTGGTTTCCTGCACCAACACAAGTGCGAAAAGTGGTTCCTGCACCAACACAAGTGCGAAAAGTGGTTTTTCAACACTATCACAAGTGCAAAAGTGGTTTCCTGCACCAACACAAGTGCGAAAGGTGGTTTTTCAACACTAAAACAAGTGCAAAAAGTGGTTTTTCAACACTAACACAAGTGCGAAAAGTGTTTTTTCCACACTAATACAAGTGCAAAAGTGGTTTCCTGCACCAACACAAGTGCGAAAAGTGTTTTTTCAACACTAACACAAGTGGGAAAAGTGGTTTTTCAACACTAACACAAGTGCGAAAAGTGGTTTTTCAACACTAACACAAGTGCGAAAAGTGGTTTTTCCACACTAATACAAGTGCAAAAGTGATTTCCTGCACCAACACAAGTGCGAAAAGTGGTTTTTCAACACTAACAAAAGTGCAAAAAGTGTTTTTTCAACACTAACACAAGTGCGAAAAGTGGTTTTTCCACACTAATACAAGTGCAAAAGTGGTTTCCTGCACCAACACAAGTGCGAAAAGTGGTTTTTCAACACTAACACAAGTGCGAAAAGTGGTTTTTCCACACTAATACGAGTGCAAAAGTGGTTTCCTGCACCAACACAAGTGCGAAAAGTGGTTTTTCAACCCTAACACAAGTGCGAAAAGTGGTTTTTCAACACTATCACAAGTGCAAAAAGTGTTTTTTCCACACTAATACAAGTGCGAAAAGTGGTTTTTCAACACTAACACAAGTGCGAAAAGTGGTTTTTCCACACTAATACAAGTGCAAAAGTGGTTTCCTGCACCAACACAAGTGCGAAAAGTGGTTTTTCAACACTAACACGAGTGCGAAAAGTGGTTTTTCAACACTAACACAAGTGCGAAAAGTGGTTTTTCCACACTAATACAAGTGAAAAAGTGGTTTCCTGCACCAACACAAGTGCGAAAAGTGGTTTTTCAACACTAACACAAGTGCGAAAAGTGGTTTTTCCACACTAACACAAGTGCAAAAAGTAGTTTTTCAACATTAACACAAGTGCGAAAAGTGATTTCCTGCACCAACACAAGTGCGAAAAGTGGTTTTTCAACACTAACACAAGTGCGAAAAGTGGTTTTTCAACACTAACACAAGTGCGAAAAGTGTTTTTTCCACACTAATACAAGTGCAAAATTCAACACTAACACAAGTGCGAAAAGTGGTTTTTCAACACTAACACAAGTGCGAAAAGTGGTTTTTCCACACTAATACAAGTGCAAAAGTGGTTTCCTGCTCCAACACAAGTGCGAAAAGTGGTTTTTCAACACTAACACAAGTGCGAAAAGTGGTTTTTCAACACTAACACAAGTGCGAAAAGTGTTTTTTCCACACTAATACAAGTGCAAAAGTGGTTTCCTGCACCAACACATGTGCGAAAAGTGGGTTTTCCACACTAATACAAGTGCAAAAGTGGTTTCCTGCACCAACACAAGTGCGAAAAGTGGTTTTTCAACACTAACACAAGTGCGAAAAGTGGTTTTTCCACACTAATACAAGTGCAAAAGTGGTTTCCTGCACCAACACAAGTGCGAAAAGTGGTTTTTCAACCCTAACACAAGTGCGAAAAGTGGTTTTTCAACACTATCACAAGTGCAAAAAGTGTTTTTTCCACACTAATACAAGTGCAAAAGTGGTTTCCTGCACCAACACAAGTGCGAAAAGTGGTTTTTCAACACTAACACAAGTGCGAAAAGTGGTTTTTCCACACTAATACAAGTGCAAAAGTGGTTTCCTGCACCAACACAAGTGCGAAAAGTGGTTTTTCAACACTAACACGAGGGCGAAAAGTGGTTTTTCAACACTAACACAAGTGCGAAAAGTGGTTTTTCCACACTAATACAAGTGAAAAAGTGGTTTCCTGCACCAACACAAGTGCGAAAAGTGGTTTTTCAACACTAACACAAGTGCGAAAAGTGGTTTTTCCACACTAACACAAGTGCAAAAAGTAGTTTTTCAACACGAACACAAGTGCGAAAAGTGATTTCCTGCACCAACACAAGTGCGAAAAGTGGTTTTTCAACACTAACACAAGTGCAAAAAGTGGTTTTTCAACACTAACACAAGTGCGAAAAGTGTTTTTTCCACACTAATACAAGTGCAAAAGTGGTTTCCTGCACCAACACAAGTGCGAAAAGTGGTTTTTCAACACTAACACAAGTGCGAAAAGTGGTTTTTCATCACAATCCAAGTGCGAAAAGTGGTTTTTCAACACTATCACAAGTGCAAAAAGTGTTTTTTCCACACTAATACAAGTGCAAAAGTGGTTCCCTGCACCAACACAAGTGTGAAAAGTGGTTTTTCAACACTAACACAGGTGCGAAAAGTGGTTTTTCAACACTAACACAAGTGCGAAAAGTGGTTTTTCCACACTAATACAAGTGCAAAAGTGGTTTCCTGCACCAACACAAGTGCGAAAAGTGGTTTTTCAACACTAACACAAGTGCGAAAAGTGGTTTTTCAACACTAACACAAGTGCGAAAAGTGGTTTTTCAACACTATCACAAGTGCAAAAAGTGTTTTTTCCACACTAATACAAGTGCAAAAGTGGTTTCCTGCACCAACACAAGTGCGAAAAGTGGTTTTTCAACACTAACACAAGTGCGAAAAGTGGTTTTTCAACACTAACACAAGTGCGAAAAGTGGTTGTTCAACACTAACACAAGTGCGAAAAGTGGCTTTTCCACACTAATACAAGTGCAAAAGTGGTTTCCTGCACCAACACAAGTGCGAAAAGTGGTTTTTCAACACTAACACAAGTGCGAAAAGTGGTTTTTCAACACTATCACAAGTGCAAAAAGTGTTTTTTCCACACTAATACAAGTGCAAAAGTGGTTTCCTGCACCAACACAAGTGCGAAAATTGGTTTTTCAACACTAACACAAGTGCGAAAAGTGGTTTTTCAACAATATCACATGTGCAAAAAGTGTTTTTTCCACACTAATACAAGTGCAAAAGTGGTTTCCTGCACCAACACAAGTGCGAAAAGTGGTTTTTCAACACTATCACAAGTGCAAAAAGTGTTTTTTCCACACTAACACAAGTGCGAAAAGTGGTTTTTCAACACTATCACAAGTGCAAAAGTGGTTTCCTGCACCAACACAAGTGCGAAAAGTGGTTCCTGCACCAACACAAGTGCGAAAAGTGGTTTTTCAACACTATCACAAGTGCAAAAGTGGTTTCCTGCACCAACACAAGTGCGAAAGGTGGTTTTTCAACACTAAAACAAGTGCAAAAAGTGGTTTTTCAACACTAACACAAGTGCGAAAAGTGTTTTTTCCACACTAATACAAGTGCAAAAGTGGTTTCCTGCACCAACACAAGTGCGCAAAGTGGTTTCCTGCACCAACACAAGTGCGAAAAGTGGTTTTTCAACACTATCACAAGTGCAAAAGTGGTTTCCTGCACCAACACAAGTGCGCAAAGTGGTTTCCTGCACCAACACAAGTGCGAAAAGTGGTTTTTCAACACTATCACAAGTGCAAAAGTGGTTTCCTGCACCAACACAAGTGCGAAAGGTGGTTTTTCAACACTAAAACAAGTTCAAAAAGTGGTTTTTCAACACTAACACAAGTGCGAAAAGTGGTTTTTCCACATTAATACAAGTGCAAAAGTGGTTTCCTGCACCAAAACAAGTGCGAAAAGTTGTTTTTCAACACTAACACAAGTGCAAAAAGTGGTTTTTCCACATTAATACAAGTGCAAAAGTGGTTTCCTGCACCAACACAAGTGCGAAAAGTGGTTTTTCAACACTAACACAAGTGCGAAAAGTGGTTGTTCAACACTAACACAAGTGCGAAAAGTGGTTTTTCAACACTAACACAAGTGCGAAAAGTGGTTTTTCCACACTAATACAAGTGCAAAAGTGGTTTCCTGCACCAACACAAGTGCGAAAAGTGGTTTTTCAACACTAACACAAGTGCGAAAAGTGGTTTTTCAACACTAACACAAGTGCGAAAAGTGGTTTTTCCACACTAATACAAGTGCAAACGTGGTATCCTGCACCAACACAAGTGCGAAAAGTGGTTTTTCAACACTAACACAAGTGTGAAAAGTGGTTTTTCAACACTAACACAAGTGCGAAAAGTGTTTTTTCCACACTAATATAAGTGCAAAAGTGGTTTCCTGCACCAACACAAGTGCGAAAACTGGTTTTTCAACACTAACACAAGTGCGAAAAGTGGTTTTTCAACACTAACACAAGTGCGAAAAGTGGTTTTTCCACACTAATACAAGTGCAAAAGTGGTTTCCTGCACCAACACAAGTGCGAAAAGTGGTTTTTCAACACTAACACAAGTGCGAAAAGTGGTTTTTCAACACTATCACAAGTACAAAAAGTGTTTTTTCCACACTAATACAAGTGCAAAAGTGGTTTCTTGCACCAACACAAGTGCGAAAAGTGGTTTTTCAACACTAACACAAGTGCGAAAAGTGGTTTTTCAACACAAACACAAGTGCAAAAAGTGTTTTTTCCACACTAATACAAGTGCAAAAAGTGTTTTTTCCACACTAATACAAGTGCGAAAAGTGGTTTTTCAACACTAACACAAGTGCGAAAAGTGGTTTTTCAACACTAACACAAGTGCAAAAAGTGGTTTTTCCACACTAATACAAGTGCAAAAGTGGTTTCCTGCACCAACACAAGTGCGAAAAGTGGTTTTTCAACACTATCACAAGTGCAAAAAGTGTTTTTTCAACACTAATACAAGTGCAAAAGTGGTTTCCTGCACCAACACAAGTGCGAAAAGTGGTTTTTCAACACTAACACAAGTGCGAAAAGTGGTTTTTCAACACCAACACAGTGCGAAAAGTGGTTTTTGCCACACTAATACAAGTGCAAAAGTGGTTTCCTGCACCAACACAAGTGCGAAAAGTGGTTTTTCAACACTAACACAAGTGCGAAAAGTGGTTTTTCAACACTAACACAAGTGCGAAAAGTGGTTTTTCAACACTAACACAAGTGCGAAAAGTGGTTTTTCCACACTAATACAAGTGCAAAAGTGGTTTCCTGCACCAACACAAGTGCGAAAAGTGGTTTTTCAACACTAACACGAGTGCGAAAAGTGGTTTTTCAACACTAACACAAGTGCGAAAAGTGGTTTTTCCACACTAATACAAGTGAAAAAGTGGTTTCCTGCACCAACACAAGTGCGAAAAGTGGTTTTTCAACATGAACACAAGTGCGAAAAGTGGTTTTTCCACACTAACACAAGTGCAAAAAGTAGTTTTTCAACACTAACACAAGTGCGAAAAGTGATTTCCTGCACCAACACAAGTGCGAAAAGTGGTTTTTCAACACTAACACAAGTGCGAAAAGTGGTTTTTCAACACTAACACAAGTGCGAAAAGTGTTTTTTCCACACTAATACAAGTGCAAAAGTGGTTTCCTGCACCAACACATGTGCGAAAAGTGGTTTTTCAACACTAACACAAGTGCGAAAAGTGGTTTTTCAACACTTACACAAGTGCGAAAAGTAGTTTTTTCACACTAATACAAGTGCAAAAGTGGTTTCCTGCACCAACACAAGTGCGAAAAGTGGTTTTTCAACACTAACACAAGTGCGAAAAGTGGTTTTTCCACATTAATACAAGTGCAAAAGTGGTTTCCTGCACCAAAACAAGTGCGAAAAGTTGTTTTTCAACACTAACACAAGTGCAAAAAGTGGTTTTTCCACATTAATACAAGTGCAAAAGTGGTTTCCTGCACCAACACAAGTGCGAAAAGTGGTTTTTCAACACTAACACAAGTGCGAAAAGTGGTTGTTCAACACTAACACAAGTGCGAAAAGTGGTTTTTCAACACTAACACAAGTGCGAAAAGTGGTTTTTCCACACTAATACAAGTGCAAAAGTGGTTTCCTGCACCAACACAAGTGCGAAAAGTGGTTTTTCAACACTAACACAAGTGCGAAAAGTGGTTTTTCAACACTAACACAAGTGCGAAAAGTGGTTTTTCCACACTAATACAAGTGCAAACGTGGTATCCTGCACCAACACAAGTGCGAAAAGTGGTTTTTCAACACTAACACAAGTGTGAAAAGTGGTTTTTCAACACTAACACAAGTGCGAAAAGTGTTTTTTCCACACTAATATAAGTGCAAAAGTGGTTTCCTGCACCAACACAAGTGCGAAAACTGGTTTTTCAACACTAACACAAGTGCGAAAAGTGGTTTTTCAACACTAACACAAGTGCGAAAAGTGGTTTTTCCACACTAATACAAGTGCAAAAGTGGTTTCCTGCACCAACACAAGTGCGAAAAGTGGTTTTTCAACACTAACACAAGTGCGAAAAGTGGTTTTTCAACACTATCACAAGTACAAAAAGTGTTTTTTCCACACTAATACAAGTGCAAAAGTGGTTTCTTGCACCAACACAAGTGCGAAAAGTGGTTTTTCAACACTAACACAAGTGCGAAAAGTGGTTTTTCAACACAAACACAAGTGCAAAAAGTGTTTTTTCCACACTAATACAAGTGCAAAAAGTGTTTTTTCCACACTAATACAAGTGCGAAAAGTGGTTTTTCAACACTAACACAAGTGCGAAAAGTGGTTTTTCAACACTAACACAAGTGCAAAAAGTGGTTTTTCCACACTAATACAAGTGCAAAAGTGGTTTCCTGCACCAACACAAGTGCGAAAAGTGGTTTTTCAACACTATCACAAGTGCAAAAAGTGTTTTTTCAACACTAATACAAGTGCAAAAGTGGTTTCCTGCACCAACACAAGTGCGAAAAGTGGTTTTTCAACACTAACACAAGTGCGAAAAGTGGTTTTTCAACACCAACACAGTGCGAAAAGTGGTTTTTGCCACACTAATACAAGTGCAAAAGTGGTTTCCTGCACCAACACAAGTGCGAAAAGTGGTTTTTCAACACTAACACAAGTGCGAAAAGTGGTTTTTCAACACTAACACAAGTGCGAAAAGTGGTTTTTCAACACTATCACAAGTGCAAAAAGTGTTTTTTCCACACTAATACAAGTGCAAAAGTGGTTTCCTGCACCAACACAAGTGCGAAAAGTGGTTTTTCAACACTAACACAAGTGCGAAAAGTGGTTTTTCAACACTAACACAAGTGCGGAAAGTGGTTTTTCCACACTAACACAAGTGCAAAAAGTAGTTTTTCAACACTAACACAAGTGCGAAAAGTGATTTCCTGCACCAACACAAGTGCGAAAAGTGGTTTTTCAACACTAACACAAGTGCGAAAAGTGGTTTTTCAACACTAACACAAGTGCAAAAAGTGTTTTTTCCACACTAATACAAGTGCAAAAGTGGTTTCCTGCACCAACACAAGTGCGAAAAGTGGTTTTTCAACACTAACACAAGTGCGAAAAGTGGTTTTTCAACACTAACACAAGTGCGAAAAGTGGTTTTTCCACACTAATACAAGTGCAAAAGTGGTTTCCTGCTCCAACACAAGTGCGAAAAGTGGTTTTTCAACACTAACACAAGTGCGAAAAGTGGTTTTTCCACACTAATACAAGTGCAAAAAGTGTTTTTTCCACACTAATACAAGTGCGAAAAGTGGTTTTTCAACACTAACACAAGTGCGAAAAGTGGTTTTTCAACACTAACACAAGTGCAAAAAGTGGTTTTTCCACACTAATACAAGTGCAAAAGTGGTTTCCTGCACCAACACAAGTGCGAAAAGTGGTTTTTCAACACTATCACAAGTGCAAAAAGTGTTTTTTCAACACTAATACAAGTGCAAAAGTGGTTTCCTGCACCAACACAAGTGCGAAAAGTGGTTTTTCAACACTAACACAAGTGCGAAAAGTGGTTTTTCAACACCAACACAGTGCGAAAAGTGGTTTTTGCCACACTAATACAAGTGCAAAAGTGGTTTCCTGCACCAACACAAGTGCGAAAAGTGGTTTTTCAACACTAACACAAGTGCGAAAAGTGGTTTTTCAACACTAACACAAGTGCGAAAAGTGGTTTTTCAACACTATCACAAGTGCAAAAAGTGTTTTTTCCACACTAATACAAGTGCAAAAGTGGTTTCCTGCACCAACACAAGTGCGAAAAGTGGTTTTTCAACACTAACACAAGTGCGAAAAGTGGTTTTTCAACACTAACACAAGTGCGGAAAGTGGTTTTTCCACACTAACACAAGTGCAAAAAGTAGTTTTTCAACACTAACACAAGTACGAAAAGTGATTTCCTGCACCAACACAAGTGCGAAAAGTGGTTTTTCAACACTAACACAAGTGCGAAAAGTGGTTTTTCAACACTAACACAAGTGCAAAAAGTGTTTTTTCCACACTAATACAAGTGCAAAAGTGGTTTCCTGCACCAACACAAGTGCGAAAAGTGGTTTTTCAACACTAACACAAGTGCGAAAAGTCATTTTTCCACACTAATACAAGTGCAAAAGTGGTTTCCTGCTCCAACACAAGTGCGAAAAGTGGTTTTTCAACACTAACACAAGTGCGAAAAGTGGTTTTTCAACACTAACACAAGTGCGAAAAGTGTTTTTTCCACACTAATACAAGTGCAAAAGTGGTTTCCTGCACCAACACATGTGCGAAAAGTGGTTTTTCAACACTAACACAAGTGCGAAAAGTGGTTTTTCAACACTTACACAAGTGCGAAAAGTAGTTTTTTCACACTAATACAAGTGCAAAAGTGGTTTCCTGCACCAACACAAGTGCGAAAAGTGGTTTTTCAACACTAACACAAGTGCGAAAAGTGGTTTTTCCACATTAATACAAGTGCAAAAGTGGTTTCCTGCACCAAAACAAGTGCGAAAAGTTGTTTTTCAACACTAACACAAGTGCAAAAAGTGGTTTTTCCACATTAATACAAGTGCAAAAGTGGTTTCCTGCACCAACACAAGTGCGAAAAGTGGTTTTTCAACACTAACACAAGTGCGAAAAGTGGTTGTTCAACACAAACACAAGTGCGAAAAGTGGTTTTTCAACACTAACACAAGTGCGAAAAGTGGTTTTTCCACACTAATACAAGTGCAAAAGTGGTTTCCTGCACCAACACAAGTGCGAAAAGTGGTTTTTCAACACTAACACAAGTGCGAAAAGTGGTTTTTCAACACTAACACAAGTGCGAAAAGTGGTTTTTCCACACTAATACAAGTGCAAACGTGGTATCCTGCACCAACACAAGTGCGAAAAGTGGTTTTTCAACACTAACACAAGTGTGAAAAGTGGTTTTTCAACACTAACACAAGTGCGAAAAGTGTTTTTTCCACACTAATATAAGTGCAAAAGTGGTTTCCTGCACCAACACAAGTGCGAAAACTGGTTTTTCAACACTAACACAAGTGCGAAAAGTGGTTTTTCAACACTAACACAAGTGCGAAAAGTGGTTTTTCCACACTAATACAAGTGCAAAAGTGGTTTCCTGCACCAACACAAGTGCGAAAAGTGGTTTTTCAACACTAACACAAGTGCGAAAAGTGGTTTTTCAACACTCTCACAAGTACAAAAAGTGTTTTTTCCACACTAATACAAGTGCAAAAGTGGTTTCTTGCACCAACACAAGTGCGAAAAGTGGTTTTTCAACACTAACACAAGTGCGAAAAGTGGTTTTTCAACACTAACACAAGTGCAAAAAGTGTTTTTTCCACACTAATACAAGTGCAAAAAGTGTTTTTTCCACACTAATACAAGTGCGAAAAGTGGTTTTTCAACACTAACACAAGTGCGAAAAGTGGTTTTTCAACACTAACACAAGTGCGAAAAGTGGTTTTTCCACACTAATACAAGTGCAAAAGTGGTTTCCTGCACCAACACAAGTGCGAAAAGTGGTTTTTCAACACTATCACAAGTGCAAAAAGTGTTTTTTCAACACTAATACAAGTGCAAAAGTGGTTTCCTGCACCAACACAAGTGCGAAAAGTGGTTTTTCAACACTAACACAAGTGCGAAAAGTGGTTTTTCAACACCAACACAGTGCGAAAAGTGGTTTTTGCCACACTAATACAAGTGCAAAAGTGGTTTCCTGCACCAACACAAGTGCGAAAAGTGGTTTTTCAACACTAACACAAGTGCGAAAAGTGGTTTTTCAACACTAACACAAGTGCGAAAAGTGGTTTTTCAACACTATCACAAGTGCAAAAAGTGTTTTTTCCACACTAATACAAGTGCAAAAGTGGTTTCCTGCACCAACACAAGTGCGAAAAGTGGTTTTTCAACACTAACACAAGTGCGAAAAGTGGTTTTTCAACACTAACACAAGTGCGAAAAGTGGTTTTTCAAAACTAACACAAGTACGAAAAGTGGTTTTTCAACACTAACACAAGTGCTAAAAGTGGTTTTTCCACACTAATACAAGTGCAAAAGTGGTTTCCTGCACCAACACAAGTGCGAAAAGTGGTTTTTCAACACTAACACAAGTGCGAAAAGTGGTTTTTCCACACTAATACAAGTACAAAAGTGGTTTCCTGCACCAACACAAGTCCGAAAAGTGGTTTTTCAACACTAACACAAGTGCGAAAAGTGGTTTTTCAACACTATCACAAGTGCAAAAAGTGTTTTTTCCACACTAATACAAGTGCAAAAGTGGTTTCCTGCACCAACACAAGTGCGAAAATTGGTTTTTCAACACTAACACAAGTGCAAAAAGTGGTTTTTCAACACTATCACAAGTGCAAAAAGTGTTTTTCCACACTAACACAAGTGCGAAAAGTGGTTTTTCAACACTATCACAAGTGCAAAAGTGGTTTCCTGCACCAACACAAGTGCGCAAAGTGGTTTCCTGCACCAACACAAGTGCGAAAAGTGGTTTTTCAACACTATCACAAGTGCAAAAGTGGTTTCCTGCACCAACACAAGTGCGAAAGGTGGTTTTTCAACACTAAAACAAGTTCAAAAAGTGGTTTTTCAACACTAACACAAGTGCGAAAAGTGGTTTTTCCACATTAATACAAGTGCAAAAGTGGTTTCCTGCACCAAAACAAGTGCGAAAAGTTGTTTTTCAACACTAACACAAGTGCAAAAAGTGGTTTTTCCACATTAATACAAGTGCAAAAGTGGTTTCCTGCACCAACACAAGTGCGAAAAGTGGTTTTTCAACACTAACACAAGTGCGAAAAGTGGTTGTTCAACACTAACACAAGTGCGAAAAGTGGTTTTTCAACACTAACACAAGTGCGAAAAGTGGTTTTTCCACACTAATACAAGTGCAAAAGTGGTTTCCTGCACCAACACAAGTGCGAAAAGTGGTTTTTCAACACTAACACAAGTGCGAAAAGTGGTTTTTCAACACTAACACAAGTGCGAAAAGTGGTTTTTCCACACTAATACAAGTGCAAACGTGGTATCCTGCACCAACACAAGTGCGAAAAGTGGTTTTTCAACACTAACACAAGTGTGAAAAGTGGTTTTTCAACACTAACACAAGTGCGAAAAGTGTTTTTTCCACACTAATATAAGTGCAAAAGTGGTTTCCTGCACCAACACAAGTGCGAAAACTGGTTTTTCAACACTAACACAAGTGCGAAAAGTGGTTTTTCAACACTAACACAAGTGCGAAAAGTGGTTTTTCCACACTAATACAAGTGCAAAAGTGGTTTCCTGCACCAACACAAGTGCGAAAAGTGGTTTTTCAACACTAACACAAGTGCGAAAAGTGGTTTTTCAACACTATCACAAGTACAAAAAGTGTTTTTTCCACACTAATACAAGTGCAAAAGTGGTTTCTTGCACCAACACAAGTGCGAAAAGTGGTTTTTCAACACTAACACAAGTGCGAAAAGTGGTTTTTCAACACAAACACAAGTGCAAAAAGTGTTTTTTCCACACTAATACAAGTGCAAAAAGTGTTTTTTCCACACTAATACAAGTGCGAAAAGTGGTTTTTCAACACTAACACAAGTGCGAAAAGTGGTTTTTCAACACTAACACAAGTGCAAAAAGTGGTTTTTCCACACTAATACAAGTGCAAAAGTGGTTTCCTGCACCAACACAAGTGCGAAAAGTGGTTTTTCAACACTATCACAAGTGCAAAAAGTGTTTTTTCAACACTAATACAAGTGCAAAAGTGGTTTCCTGCACCAACACAAGTGCGAAAAGTGGTTTTTCAACACTAACACAAGTGCGAAAAGTGGTTTTTCAACACCAACACAGTGCGAAAAGTGGTTTTTGCCACACTAATACAAGTGCAAAAGTGGTTTCCTGCACCAACACAAGTGCGAAAAGTGGTTTTTCAACACTAACACAAGTGCGAAAAGTGGTTTTTCAACACTAACACAAGTGCGAAAAGTGGTTTTTCAACACTATCACAAGTGCAAAAAGTGTTTTTTCCACACTAATACAAGTGCAAAAGTGGTTTCCTGCACCAACACAAGTGCGAAAAGTGGTTTTTCAACACTAACACAAGTGCGAAAAGTGGTTTTTCAACACTAACACAAGTGCGGAAAGTGGTTTTTCCACACTAACACAAGTGCAAAAAGTAGTTTTTCAACACTAACACAAGTGCGAAAAGTGATTTCCTGCACCAACACAAGTGCGAAAAGTGGTTTTTCAACACTAACACAAGTGCGAAAAGTGGTTTTTCAACACTAACACAAGTGCAAAAAGTGTTTTTTCCACACTAATACAAGTGCAAAAGTGGTTTCCTGCACCAACACAAGTGCGAAAAGTGGTTTTTCAACACTAACACAAGTGCGAAAAGTGGTTTTTCAACACTAACACAAGTGCGAAAAGTGGTTTTTCCACACTAATACAAGTGCAAAAGTGGTTTCCTGCTCCAACACAAGTGCGAAAAGTGGTTTTTCAACACTAACACAAGTGCGAAAAGTGGTTTTTCCACACTAATACAAGTGCAAAAAGTGTTTTTTCCACACTAATACAAGTGCGAAAAGTGGTTTTTCAACACTAACACAAGTGCGAAAAGTGGTTTTTCAACACTAACACAAGTGCAAAAAGTGGTTTTTCCACACTAATACAAGTGCAAAAGTGGTTTCCTGCACCAACACAAGTGCGAAAAGTGGTTTTTCAACACTATCACAAGTGCAAAAAGTGTTTTTTCAACACTAATACAAGTGCAAAAGTGGTTTCCTGCACCAACACAAGTGCGAAAAGTGGTTTTTCAACACTAACACAAGTGCGAAAAGTGGTTTTTCAACACCAACACAGTGCGAAAAGTGGTTTTTGCCACACTAATACAAGTGCAAAAGTGGTTTCCTGCACCAACACAAGTGCGAAAAGTGGTTTTTCAACACTAACACAAGTGCGAAAAGTGGTTTTTCAACACTAACACAAGTGCGAAAAGTGGTTTTTCAACACTATCACAAGTGCAAAAAGTGTTTTTTCCACACTAATACAAGTGCAAAAGTGGTTTCCTGCACCAACACAAGTGCGAAAAGTGGTTTTTCAACACTAACACAAGTGCGAAAAGTGGTTTTTCAACACTAACACAAGTGCGGAAAGTGGTTTTTCCACACTAACACAAGTGCAAAAAGTAGTTTTTCAACACTAACACAAGTACGAAAAGTGATTTCCTGCACCAACACAAGTGCGAAAAGTGGTTTTTCAACACTAACACAAGTGCGAAAAGTGGTTTTTCAACACTAACACAAGTGCAAAAAGTGTTTTTTCCACACTAATACAAGTGCAAAAGTGGTTTCCTGCACCAACACAAGTGCGAAAAGTGGTTTTTCAACACTAACACAAGTGCGAAAAGTGGTTTTTCAACACTAACACAAGTGCGAAAAGTCATTTTTCCACACTAATACAAGTGCAAAAGTGGTTTCCTGCTCCAACACAAGTGCGAAAAGTGGTTTTTCAACACTAACACAAGTGCGAAAAGTGGTTTTTCAACACTAACACAAGTGCGAAAAGTGTTTTTTCCACACTAATACAAGTGCAAAAGTGGTTTCCTGCACCAACACATGTGCGAAAAGTGGTTTTTCAACACTAACACAAGTGCGAAAAGTGGTTTTTCAACACTTACACAAGTGCGAAAAGTAGTTTTTTCACACTAATACAAGTGCAAAAGTGGTTTCCTGCACCAACACAAGTGCGAAAAGTGGTTTTTCAACACTAACACAAGTGCGAAAAGTGGTTTTTCCACATTAATACAAGTGCAAAAGTGGTTTCCTGCACCAAAACAAGTGCGAAAAGTTGTTTTTCAACACTAACACAAGTGCAAAAAGTGGTTTTTCCACATTAATACAAGTGCAAAAGTGGTTTCCTGCACCAACACAAGTGCGAAAAGTGGTTTTTCAACACTAACACAAGTGCGAAAAGTGGTTGTTCAACACAAACACAAGTGCGAAAAGTGGTTTTTCAACACTAACACAAGTGCGAAAAGTGGTTTTTCCACACTAATACAAGTGCAAAAGTGGTTTCCTGCACCAACACAAGTGCGAAAAGTGGTTTTTCAACACTAACACAAGTGCGAAAAGTGGTTTTTCAACACTAACACAAGTGCGAAAAGTGGTTTTTCCACACTAATACAAGTGCAAACGTGGTATCCTGCACCAACACAAGTGCGAAAAGTGGTTTTTCAACACTAACACAAGTGTGAAAAGTGGTTTTTCAACACTAACACAAGTGCGAAAAGTGTTTTTTCCACACTAATATAAGTGCAAAAGTGGTTTCCTGCACCAACACAAGTGCGAAAACTGGTTTTTCAACACTAACACAAGTGCGAAAAGTGGTTTTTCAACACTAACACAAGTGCGAAAAGTGGTTTTTCCACACTAATACAAGTGCAAAAGTGGTTTCCTGCACCAACACAAGTGCGAAAAGTGGTTTTTCAACACTAACACAAGTGCGAAAAGTGGTTTTTCAACACTCTCACAAGTACAAAAAGTGTTTTTTCCACACTAATACAAGTGCAAAAGTGGTTTCTTGCACCAACACAAGTGCGAAAAGTGGTTTTTCAACACTAACACAAGTGCGAAAAGTGGTTTTTCAACACTAACACAAGTGCAAAAAGTGTTTTTTCCACACTAATACAAGTGCAAAAAGTGTTTTTTCCACACTAATACAAGTGCGAAAAGTGGTTTTTCAACACTAACACAAGTGCGAAAAGTGGTTTTTCAACACTAACACAAGTGCGAAAAGTGGTTTTTCCACACTAATACAAGTGCAAAAGTGGTTTCCTGCACCAACACAAGTGCGAAAAGTGGTTTTTCAACACTATCACAAGTGCAAAAAGTGTTTTTTCAACACTAATACAAGTGCAAAAGTGGTTTCCTGCACCAACACAAGTGCGAAAAGTGGTTTTTCAACACTAACACAAGTGCGAAAAGTGGTTTTTCAACACCAACACAGTGCGAAAAGTGGTTTTTGCCACACTAATACAAGTGCAAAAGTGGTTTCCTGCACCAACACAAGTGCGAAAAGTGGTTTTTCAACACTAACACAAGTGCGAAAAGTGGTTTTTCAACACTAACACAAGTGCGAAAAGTGGTTTTTCAACACTATCACAAGTGCAAAAAGTGTTTTTTCCACACTAATACAAGTGCAAAAGTGGTTTCCTGCACCAACACAAGTGCGAAAAGTGGTTTTTCAACACTAACACAAGTGCGAAAAGTGGTTTTTCAACACTAACACAAGTGCGAAAAGTGGTTTTTCAAAACTAACACAAGTGCGAAAAGTGGTTTTTCAACACTAACACAAGTGCTAAAAGTGGTTTTTCCACACTAATACAAGTGCAAAAGTGGTTTCCTGCACCAACACAAGTGCGAAAAGTGGTTTTTCAACACTAACACAAGTGCGAAAAGTGGTTTTTCCACACTAATACAAGTACAAAAGTGGTTTCCTGCACCAACACAAGTCCGAAAAGTGGTTTTTCAACACTAACACAAGTGCGAAAAGTGGTTTTTCAACACTATCACAAGTGCAAAAAGTGTTTTTTCCACACTAATACAAGTGCAAAAGTGGTTTCCTGCACCAACACAAGTGCGAAAATTGGTTTTTCAACACTAACACAAGTGCAAAAAGTGGTTTTTCAACACTATCACAAGTGCAAAAAGTGTTTTTTCCACACTAACACAAGTGCGAAAAGTGGTTTTTCAACACTATCACAAGTGCAAAAGTGGTTTCCTGCACCAACACAAGTGCGCAAAGTGGTTTCCTGCACCAACACAAGTGCGAAAAGTGGTTTTTCAACACTATCACAAGTGCAAAAGTGGTTTCCTGCACCAACACAAGTGCGAAAGGTGGTTTTTCAACACTAAAACAAGTTCAAAAAGTGGTTTTTCAACACTAACACAAGTGCGAAAAGTGTTTTTTCCACACTAATACAAGTGCAAAAGTGGTTTCCTGCACCAACACAAGTGCGAAAAGTGTTTTTTCAACACTAACACAAGTGGGAAAAGTGGTTTTTCAACACTAACACAAGTGCGAAAAGTGGTTTTTCAACACTAACACAAGTGCGAAAAGTGTTTTTTCCACACTAATACAAGTGCAAAAGTGGTTTCCTGCACCAACACAAGTGCGAAAAGTGTTTTTTCAACACTAACACAAGTGGGAAAAGTGGTTTTTCAACACTAACACAAGTGCGAAAAGTGGTTTTTCAACACTAACACAAGTGCGAAAAGTGGTTTTTCCACACTAATACAAGTGCAAAAGTGGTTTCCTGCACCAACACAAGTGCGAAAAGTGGTTTTTCAACACTAACAAAAGTGCAAAAAAAATTTTTTTTCAACACTAACACAAGTGCGAAAAGTGGTTTTTCCACACTAATACAAGTGCAAAAGTGGTTTCCTGCACCAACACAAGTGCGAAAAGTGGTTTTTCAACACTAACACAAGTGCGAAAAGTGGTTTTTCAACACTAACACAAGTGCGAAAAGTGGTTTTTCAACACTAACACAAGTGCGAAAAGTGGTTTTTCCACACTAATACAAGTGCAAAAGTGGTTTCCTGCACCAACACAAGTACGAAAAGTGGTTTTTCAACACTAACACAAGTGCGAAAAGTGGTTTTTCAACACTATCACAAGAGCAAAAGTGGTTTCCTGCACAAACACAAGTGCGAAAAGTGGTTTTTCAACACTAACACAAGTGCAAAAAGTGGTTTTTCAACATTAACACAAGTGCGAAAAGTGGTTTTTCCACACTAATACAAGTGCAAAAGTGGTTTCCTGCACCAACACAAGTGCGAAAAGTGGTTTTTCAACACTAACACAAGTGCGAAAAGTGGTTTTTCAACACTAACACAAGTGCGAAAAGTGGTTTTTCAACACTAACACAAGTGCAAAAAGTGGTTTTTCAACACTAACACAAGTGCGAAAAGTGGTTTTTCAACACTAACACGAGTGCGAAAAGTGGTTTTTCAACACTAACACAAGTGCGAAAAGTGTTTTTTCCACACTAATACAAGTGCAAAAGTGGTTTCCTGCACCAACACAAGTACGAAAAGTGGTTTTTCAACACTAACACAAGTGCGAAAAGTGGTTTTTCAACACTAACACAAGTGCGAAAAGTGGTTTTTCAACACTATCACAAGTGCAAAAAGTGTTTTTTCCACACTAATACAAGTGCAAAAGTGGTTTTTCCACACTAATACAAGTGCAAAAGTGGTT
>NW_027618884.1:0-58447 GCF_964187855.1 Myxine glutinosa | reverse complement strand
AACACAAGTGCGAAAAGTGGTTTTCCAACACTAACACAAGTGCGAAAAGTGGTTTTTCAACACTAACACAAGTGCGAAAAGTGTTTTTTCCACACTAATACAAGTGCAAAAGTGGTTTCCTGCACCAACACAAGTGCAAAAAGTGGTTTTTCAACACTAACACAAGTGCGAAAAGTGGTTTTTCAACACTAACACAAGTGCGAAAAGTGGTTTTTCCACACTAATACAAGTGCAAAAGTGGTTTCCTGCACCAACACAAGTGCGAAAAGTGGTTTTTCAACACTAACACAAGTGCGAAAAGTGGTTTTTCAACACTAACACAAGTGCGAAAAGTGGTTTTTCAACACTAACACAAGGGCGAAAAGTGGTTTTTCAACACTAACACAAGGGCGAAAAGTGATTTTTCAACACTAACACAAGGGCGAAAAGTGGTTTTTCAACACTAACACAAGTGCGAAAAGTGGTTTTTCAACACTAACACAAGTGCGAAAAGTGGTTTTTCCACACTAATACAAGTGCAAAAGTGGTTTCCTGCACCAACACAAGTACGAAAAGTGGTTTTTCAACACTAACACAAGTGCGAAAAGTGGTTTTTCAACACAATCACAAGTGCAAAAAGTGTTTTTTCCACACTAATACAAGTGCAAAAGTGGTTTCCTGCACCAACACAAGTGTGAAAAGTGGTTTTTCAACACTAACACAAGTGCGAAAAGTGGTTTTTCAACACTAACACAAGTGCAAAAAGTGGTTTTTCCACACTAATACAAGTGCAAAAGTGGTTTCCTGCACCAACACAAGTGCGAAAAGTGGTTTTTCAACACTAACACAAGTGCGAAAAGTGGTTTTTCAACACTATCACAAGTGCAAAAAGTGTTTTGTCCACACTAATACAAGTGCAAAAGTGGTTTCCTGCACCAACACAAGTGCGAAAAGTGGTTTTTCAACACTAACACAAGTGCGAAAAGTGGTTTTTCAACACTAACACAAGTGCGAAAAGTGGTTTTTCAACACTAACACAAGTGCGAAAAGTGTTTTTTCCACACTAATACAAGTGCAAAAGTGGTTTCCTGCACCAACACAAGTGCAAAAAGTGGTTTTTCAACACTAACACAAGTGCGAAAAGAGGTTTTTCAACACTAACACAAGGGCGAAAAGTGGTTTTTCAACACTAACACAAGGGCGAAAAGTGGTTTTTCAACACTAACACAAGTGCGAAAAGTGGTTTTTCAACACTAACACAAGTGCGAAAAGTGGTTTTTCGAACACTAATGCAAGTGCAAAAGTGGTTTCCTGCACCAACACAAGTGTGAAAAGTGGTTTTTCAACACTAACACAAGTGCGAAAAGTGGTTTTTCAACACTAACACAAGTGCGAAAAGTGGTGTTTCCACACTAATACAAGTGCAAAAGTGGTTTCCTGCACCAACACAAGTGCGAAAAGTGGTTTTTCAACACTAACACAAGTGCGAAAAGTGGTTTTTCAACACTATCACAAGTGCAAAAAGTGTTTTGTCCACACTAATACAAGTGCAAAAGTGGTTTCCTGCACCAACACAAGTGCGAAAAGTGGTTTTTCAACACTAACACAAGTGCGAAAAGTGGTTTATCAACACTAACACAAGTGCGAAAAGTGTTTTTTCCACACTAATACAAGTGCAAAAGTGGTTTCCTGCACCAACACAAGTGCGAAAAGTGGTTTTTCAACACTAACACAGGTGCGAAAAGTGGTTTTTCAACACTAACACAAGTGCGAAAAGTGGTTTTTCCACACTAATACAAGTGCAAAAGTGGTTTCCTGCACCAACACAAGTGCGAAAAGTGGTTTTTCAACACTAACACAGGTGCGAAAAGTGGTTTTTCAACACTAACACAAGTGCGAAAAGTGGTTTTTCCACACTAATACAAGTGCAAAAGTGGTTTCCTGCACCAACACAAGTGCGAAAAGTGGTTTTTCAACACTACCACAAGTGCGAAAAGTGGTTTTTCAACACTATCACAAGTGCAAAAAGTGTTTATTCCACAATAATACAAGTGCAAAAGTGGTGTCCTGCACCAACACAAGTGCGAAAAGTGGTTGTTCCACACTAATACAAGTGCAAAAGTGGTTTCCTGCACCAACACAAGTGCGAAAAGTGGTTTTTCAACACTAACACAAGTGCGAAAAGTGGTTTTTCAACACTATCACAAGTGCAAAAAGTGTTTTTTCCACACTAATACAAGTGCAAAAGTGGTTTCCTGCACCAACACAAGTGCGAAAAGTGGTTTTTCAACACTAACACAAGTGTGAAAAGTGGTTTTTCAACACTAACACAGTGCGAAAAGTGGTTTTTCCACACTAATACAAGTGCAAAAGTGGTTTCCTGCACCAACACAAGTGCGAAAATTGGTTTTTCAACACTAACACAAGTGCGAAAAGTGGTTTTTCAACACTATCACAAGTGCAAAAAGTGTTTTTTCCACATTAATACAAGTGCAAAAGTGGTTTCCTGCACCAACACAAGTGCGAAAAGTGGTTTTCCAACACTAACACAAGTGCGAAAAGTGGTTTTTCAACACTAACACAAGTGCGAAAAGTGTTTTTTCCACACTAATACAAGTGCAAAAGTGGTTTCCTGCACCAACACAAGTGCAAAAAGTGGTTTTTCAACACTAACACAAGTGCGAAAAGTGGTTTTTCAACACTAACACAAGTGCGAAAAGTGGTTTTTCAACACTAACACAAGTGCGAAAAGTGGTTTTTCCACACTAATACAAGTGCAAAAGTGGTTTCCTGCACCAACACAAGTGCGAAAAGTGGTTTTTCAACACTAACACAAGTGCGAAAAGTGGTTTTTCAACACTAACACAAGTGCGAAAAGTGGTTTTTCAACACTAACACAAGGGCGAAAAGTGGTTTTTCAACACTAACACAAGGGCGAAAAGTGGTTTTTCAACACTAACACAAGGGCGAAAAGTGGTTTTTCAACACTAACACAAGTGCGAAAAGTGGTTTTTCAACACTAACACAAGTGCGAAAAGTGGTTTTTTCCACACTAATACAAGTGCAAAAGTGGTTTCCTGCACCAACACAAGTACGAAAAGTGGTTTTTCAACACTAACACAAGTGCGAAAAGTGGTTTTTCAACACAATCACAAGTGCAAAAAGTGTTTTTTCCACACTAATACAAGTGCAAAAGTGGTTTCCTGCACCAACACAAGTGTGAAAAGTGGTTTTTCAACACTAACACAAGTGCGAAAAGTGGTTTTTCAACACTAACACAAGTGCAAAAAGTGGTTTTTCCACACTAATACAAGTGCAAAAGTGGTTTCCTGCACCAACACAAGTGCGAAAAGTGGTTTTTCAACACTAACACAAGTGCGAAAAGTGGTTTTTCAACACTATCACAAGTGCGAAAAGTGTTTTTGTCCACACTAATACAAGTGCAAAAGTGGTTTCCTGCACCAACACAAGTGCGAAAAGTGGTTTTTTAACACTAACACAAGTGCGAAAAGTGGTTTTTCAACACTAACACAAGTGCGAAAAGTGGTTTTTCAACACTAACACAAGTGCGAAAAGTGTTTTTTCCACACTAATACAAGTGCAAAAGTGGTTTCCTGCACCAACACAAGTGCAAAAAGTGGTTTTTCAACACTAACACAAGTGCGAAAAGTGGTTTTTCAACACTAACACAAGGGCGAAAAGTGGTTTTTCAACACTAACACAAGGGCGAAAAGTGGTTTTTCAACACTAACACAAGTGCGAAAAGTGGTTTTTCAACACTAACACAAGTGCGAAAAGTGGTTTTTCGAACACTAATACAAGTGCAAAAGTGGTTTCCTGCACCAACACAAGTGTGAAAAGTGGTTTTTCAACACTAACACAAGTGCGAAAGTGGTTTTTCAACACTAACACAAGTGCGAAAAGTGGTTTTTCCACACTAATACAAGTGCAAAAGTGGTTTCCTGCACCAACACAAGTGCGAAAAGTGGTTTTTCAACACTAACACAAGTGCGAAAAGTGGTTTTTCAACACTATCACAAGTGCAAAAAGTGTTTTGTCCACACTAATACAAGTGCAAAAGTGGTTTCCTGCACCAACACAAGTGCGAAAAGTGGTTTTTCAACACTAACACAAGTGCGAAAAGTGGTTTTTCAACACTAACACAAGTGCGAAAAGTGTTTTTTCCACACTAATACAAGTGCAAAAGTGGTTTCCTGCACCAACACAAGTGCGAAAAGTGGTTTTTCAACACTAACACAAGTGCGAAAAGTGGTTTTTCAACACTAACACAAGTGCGAAAAGTGGTTTTTCCACACTAATACAAGTGCAAAAGTGGTTTCCTGCACCAACACAAGTGCGAAAAGTGGTTTTTCAACACTAACACAAGTGCGAAAAGTGGTTTTTCAACACTAACATAAGTGCGAAAAGTGGGTTTTCAACACTAACACAAGGGCGAAAAGTGGTTTTTCAACACTAACACAAGGGCGAAAAGTGGTTTTTCAACACTAACACAAGTGCGAAAAGTGGTTTTTCAACACTAACACAAGTGCGAAAAGTGGTTTTTCCACACTAATACAAGTGCAAAAGTGGTTTCCTGCACCAACACAAGTACGAAAAGTGGTTTTTCAACACTAACACAAGTGCGAAAAGTGGTTTTTCAACACTATCACAAGTGCAAAAAGTGTTTTTTCCACACTAATACAAGTGCAAAAGTGGTTTCCTGCACCAACACAAGTGTGAAAAGTGGTTTTTCAACACTAACACAAGTGCGAAAAGTGGTTTTTCAACACTATCACAAGTGCGAAAAGTGGTTTTTCCACACTAATACAAGTGCAAAAGTGGTTTCCTGCACCAACACAAGTGCGAAAAGTGGTTTTTCAACACTAACACAAGTGCGAAAAGTGGTTTTTCAACACTAACACAAGTGCGAAAAGTGGTTTTTCAACACTAACACAAGTGCGAAAAGTGTTTTTTCCACACTAATACAAGTGCAAAAGTGGTTTCCTGCACCAACACAAGTGCAAAAAGTGGTTTTTCAACACTAACACAAGTGCGAAAAGTGGTTTTTCAACACTAACACAAGGGCGAAAAGTGGTTTTTCAACACTAACACAAGGGCGAAAAGTGGTTTTTCAACACTAACACAAGTGCGAAAAGTGGTTTTTCAACACTAACACAAGTGCAAAAAGTGGTTTTTCGAACACTAATACAAGTGCAAAAGTGGTTTCCTGCACCAACACAAGTGTGAAAAGTGGTTTTTCAACTCTAACACAAGTGCGAAAAGTGTTTTTTCAACACTAACACAAGTGCGAAAAGTGGTTTTTCCACACTAATACAAGTGCAAAAGTGGTTTCCTGCACCAACACAAGTGCGAAAAGTGGTTTTTCAACACTAACACAAGTGCGAAAAGTGGTTTTTCAACACTATCACAAGTGCAAAAAGTGTTTTTTCCACACTAATACAAGTGCAAAAGTGGTTTCCTGCACCAACACAAGTGCGAAAAGTGGTTTTTCAACACTAACACAAGTGCGAAAAGTGGTTTTTCAACACTAACACA
The DNA here is from genome assembly GCF_964187855.1 of Myxine glutinosa. Classification (NCBI taxonomy): domain Eukaryota; kingdom Metazoa; phylum Chordata; class Myxini; order Myxiniformes; family Myxinidae; genus Myxine; species Myxine glutinosa. The sequence continues at coordinate 52,912 of NW_027618884.1, read as the reverse complement.
AGTGCGAAAAGTGGTTTTTCCACACTAATACAAGTGCAAAAGTGGTTTCCTGCACCAACACAAGTGCGAAAAGTGGTTTTTCAACACTAACACAAGTGCGAAAAGTGGTTTTTCAACACTAACACAAGTGCGAAAAGTGGGTTTTCAACACTAACACAAGGGCGAAAAGTGGTTTTTCAACACTAACACAAGGGCGAAAAGTGGTTTTTCAACACTAACACAAGTGCGAAAAGTGGTTTTTCAACACTAACACAAGTGCGAAAAGTGGTTTTTCCACACTAATACAAGTGCAAAAGTGGTTTCCTGCACCAACACAAGTACGAAAAGTGGTTTTTCAACACTAACACAAGTGCGAAAAGTGGTTTTTCAACACTATCACAAGTGCAAAAAGTGTTTTTTCCACACTAATACAAGTGCAAAAGTGGTTTCCTGCACCAACACAAGTGTGAAAAGTGGTTTTTCAACACTAACACAAGTGCGAAAAGTGGTTTTTCAACACTAACACAAGTGCGAAAAGTGGTTTTTCCACACTAATACAAGTGCAAAAGTGGTTTCCTGCACCAACACAAGTGCGAAAAGTGGTTTTTCAACACTAACACAAGTGCGAAAAGTGGTTTTTCAACACTATCACAAGTGCAAAAAGTGTTTTGTCCACACTAATACAAGTGCAAAAGTGGTTTCCTGCACCAACACAAGTGCGAAAAGTGGTTTTTCAACACTAACACAAGTGCGAAAAGTGGTTTTTCAACACTAACACAAGTGCGAAAAGTGGTTTTTCAACACTAACACAAGTGCGAAAAGTGTTTTTTCCACACTAATACAAGTGCAAAAGTGGTTTCCTGCACCAACACAAGTGCAAAAAGTGGTTTTTCAACACTAACACAAGTGCGAAAAGTGGTTTTTCAACACTAACACAAGGGCGAAAAGTGGTTTTTCAACACTAACACAAGGGCGAAAAGTGGTTTTTCAACACTAACACAAGTGCGAAAAGTGGTTTTTCAACACTAACATAAGTGCGAAAAGTGGTTTTTCCACACTAATACAAGTGCAAAAGTGGTTTCCTGCACCAACACAAGTGTGAAAAGTGGTTTTTCAACACTAACACAAGTGCGAAAAGTGGTTTTTCAACACTAACACAAGTGCGAAAAGTGGTTTTTCCACACTAATACAAGTGCAAAAGTGGTTTCCTGCACCAACACAAGTGCGAAAAGTGGTTTTTCAACACTAACACAAGTGCGAAAAGTGGTTTTTCAACACTATCACAAGTGCAAAAAGTGTTTTGCCCACACTAATACAAGTGCAAAAGTGGTTTCCTGCACCAACACAAGTGCGAAAAGTGGTTTTTCAACACTAACACAAGTGCGAAAAGTGGTTTTTCAACACTAACACAAGTGCGAAAAGTGGTTTTTCAACACTAACACAAGTGCAAAAGTGGTTTCCTGCACCAACACAAGTGCAAAAAGTGGTTTTTCAACACTAACACAAGTGCGAAAAGTGGTTTTTCAACACTACCACAAGTGCAAAAAGTGTTTTTTCCACACTAATACAAGTGCAAAAGTGGTTTCCTGCACCAACACAAGTACGAAAAGTGGTTTTTCAACACTAACACAAGTGCGAAAAGTGGTTTTTCAACACAATCACAAGTGCAAAAAGTGTTTTTTCCACACTAATACAAGTGCAAAAGTGGTTTCCTGCACCAACACAAGTGTGAAAAGTGGTTTTTCAACACTAACACAAGTGCGAAAAGTGGTTTTTCAACACTAACACAAGTGCAAAAAGTGGTTTTTCCACACTAATACAAGTGCAAAAGTGGTTTCCTGCACCAACACAAGTGCGAAAAGTGGTTTTTCAACACTAACACAAGTGCGAAAAGTGGTTTTTCAACACTATCACAAGTGCAAAAAGTGTTTTTGTCCACACTAATACAAGTGCAAAAGTGGTTTCCTGCACCAACACAAGTGCGAAAAGTGGTTTTTCAACACTAACACAAGTGCGAAAAGTGGTTTTTCAACACTAACACAAGTGCGAAAAGTGGTTTTTCAACACTAACACAAGTGCGAAAAGTGTTTTTTCCACACTAATACAAGTGCAAAAGTGGTTTCCTGCACCAACACAAGTGCAAAAAGTGGTTTTTCAACACTAACACAAGTGCGAAAAGTGGTTTTTCAACACTAACACAAGGGCGAAAAGTGGTTTTTCAACACTAACACAAGTGCGAAAAGTGGTTTTTCAACACTAACACAAGTGCGAAAAGTGGTTTTTCGAACACTAATACAAGTGCAAAAGTGGTTTCCTGCACCAACACAAGTGTGAAAAGTGGTTTTTCAACACTAACACAAGTGCGAAAAGTGGTTTTTCAACACTAACACAAGTGCGAAAAGTGGTTTTTCCACACTAATACAAGTGCAAAAGTGGTTTCCTGCACCAACACAAGTGCGAAAAGTGGTTTTTCAACACTAACACAAGTGCGAAAAGTGGTTTTTCAACACTATCACAAGTGCAAAAAGTGTTTTGTCCACACTAATACAAGTGCAAAAGTGGTTTCCTGCACCAACACAAGTGCGAAAAGTGGTTTTTCAACACTAACACAAGTGCGAAAAGTGGTTTTTCAACACTAACACAAGTGCGAAAAGTGTTTTTTCCACACTAATACAAGTGCAAAAGTGGTTTCCTGCACCAACACAAGTGCGAAAAGTGGTTTTTCAACACTAACACAAGTGCGAAAAGTGGTTTTTCAACACTAACACAAGTGCGAAAAGTGGTTTTTCCACACTAATACAAGTGCAAAAGTGGTTTCCTGCACCAACACAAGTGCGAAAAGTGGTTTTTCAACACTAACACAAGTGCGAAAAGTGGTTTTTCAACACTAACATAAGTGCGAAAAGTGGGTTTTCAACACTAACACAAGGGCGAAAAGTGGTTTTTCAACACTAACACAAGGGCGAAAAGTGGTTTTTCAACACTAACACAAGTGCGAAAAGTGGTTTTTCAACACTAACACAAGTGCGAAAAGTGGTTTTTCCACACTAATACAAGTGCAAAAGTGGTTTCCTGCACCAACACAAGTACGAAAAGTGGTTTTTCAACACTAACACAAGTGCGAAAAGTGGTTTTTCAACACTATCACAAGTGCAAAAAGTGTTTTTTCCACACTAATACAAGTGCAAAAGTGGTTTCCTGCACCAACACAAGTGTGAAAAGTGGTTTTTCAACACTAACACAAGTGCGAAAAGTGGTTTTTCAACACTATCACAAGTGCGAAAAGTGGTTTTTCCACACTAATACAAGTGCAAAAGTGGTTTCCTGCACCAACACAAGTGCGAAAAGTGGTTTTTCAACACTAACACAAGTGCGAAAAGTGGTTTTTCAACACTAACACAAGTGCGAAAAGTGGTTTTTCAACACTAACACAAGTGCGAAAAGTGTTTTTTCCACACTAATACAAGTGCAAAAGTGGTTTCCTGCACCAACACAAGTGCAAAAAGTGGTTTTTCAACACTAACACAAGTGCGAAAAGTGGTTTTTCAACACTAACACAAGGGCGAAAAGTGGTTTTTCAACACTAACACAAGGGCGAAAAGTGGTTTTTCAACACTAACACAAGTGCGAAAAGTGGTTTTTCAACACTAACACAAGTGCAAAAAGTGGTTTTTCGAACACTAATACAAGTGCAAAAGTGGTTTCCTGCACCAACACAAGTGTGAAAAGTGGTTTTTCAACACTAACACAAGTGCGAAAAGTGTTTTTTCAACACTAACACAAGTGCGAAAAGTGGTTTTTCCACACTAATACAAGTGCAAAAGTGGTTTCCTGCACCAACACAAGTGCGAAAAGTGGTTTTTCAACACTAACACAAGTGCGAAAAGTGGTTTTTCAACACTATCACAAGTGCAAAAAGTGTTTTTTCCACACTAATACAAGTGCAAAAGTGGTTTCCTGCACCAACACAAGTGCGAAAAGTGGTTTTTCAACACTAACACAAGTGCGAAAAGTGGTTTTTCAACACTAACACAAGTGCGAAAAGTGGTTTTTCCACACTAATACAAGTGCAAAAGTGGTTTCCTGCACCAACACAAGTGCGAAAAGTGGTTTTTCAACACTAACACAAGTGCGAAAAGTGGTTTTTCAACACTAACACAAGTGCGAAAAGTGGGTTTTCAACACTAACACAAGGGCGAAAAGTGGTTTTTCAACACTAACACAAGGGCGAAAAGTGGTTTTTCAACACTAACACAAGTGCGAAAAGTGGTTTTTCAACACTAACACAAGTGCGAAAAGTGGTTTTTCCACACTAATACAAGTGCAAAAGTGGTTTCCTGCACCAACACAAGTACGAAAAGTGGTTTTTCAACACTAACACAAGTGCGAAAAGTGGTTTTTCAACACTATCACAAGTGCAAAAAGTGTTTTTTCCACACTAATACAAGTGCAAAAGTGGTTTCCTGCACCAACACAAGTGTGAAAAGTGGTTTTTCAACACTAACACAAGTGCGAAAAGTGGTTTTTCAACACTAACACAAGTGCGAAAAGTGGTTTTTCCACACTAATACAAGTGCAAAAGTGGTTTCCTGCACCAACACAAGTGCGAAAAGTGGTTTTTCAACACTAACACAAGTGCGAAAAGTGGTTTTTCAACACTATCACAAGTGCAAAAAGTGTTTTGTCCACACTAATACAAGTGCAAAAGTGGTTTCCTGCACCAACACAAGTGCGAAAAGTGGTTTTTCAACACTAACACAAGTGCGAAAAGTGGTTTTTCAACACTAACACAAGTGCGAAAAGTGGTTTTTCAACACTAACACAAGTGCGAAAAGTGTTTTTTCCACACTAATACAAGTGCAAAAGTGGTTTCCTGCACCAACACAAGTGCAAAAAGTGGTTTTTCAACACTAACACAAGTGCGAAAAGTGGTTTTTCAACACTAACACAAGGGCGAAAAGTGGTTTTTCAACACTAACATAAGTGCGAAAAGTGGTTTTTCCACACTAATACAAGTGCAAAAGTGGTTTCCTGCACCAACACAAGTGTGAAAAGTGGTTTTTCAACACTAACACAAGTGCAAAAAGTGGTTTTTCAACACTAACACAAGTGCGAAAAGTGGTTTTTCCACACTAATACAAGTGCAAAAGTGGTTTCCTGCACCAACACAAGTGCGAAAAGTGGTTTTTCAACACTAACACAAGTGCGAAAAGTGGTTTTTCAACACTATCACAAGTGCAAAAAGTGTTTTGTCCACACTAATACAAGTGCAAAAGTGGTTTCCTGCACCAACACAAGTGCGAAAAGTGGTTTTTCAACACTAACACAAGTGCGAAAAGTGGTTTTTCAACACTAACACAAGTGCGAAAAGTGGTTTTTCAACACTAACACAAGTGCAAAAGTGGTTTCCTGCACCAACACAAGTGCAAAAAGTGGTTTTTCAACACTAACACAAGTGCGAAAAGTGGTTTTTCAACACTACCACAAGTGCAAAAAGTGTTTTTTCCACACTAATACAAGTGCGAAAAGTGGTTTTTCAACACTAACACAAGTGCGAAAAGTGTTTTTGCCACACTAATACAAGTGCAAAAGTGGTTTCCTGCACCAACACAAGTGCAAAAAGTGGTTTTTCAGCACTAACACAAGTGCGAAAAGTGGTTTTTCAACACTACCACAAGTGCAAAAAGTGTTTTTTCCACACTAATACAAGTGCAAAAGTGGTTTCCTGCACCAACACAAGTGCGAAAAGTGTTTTTTCCACACTAATACAAGTGCAAAAGTGGTTTCCTGCACCAACACAAGTGCGAAAAGTGTTTTTTCAACACTAACACAAGTGCGAAAAGTGGTTTTTCAACACTAACACAAGTGCGAAAAGTGGTTTTTCCACACTAATACAAGTGCAAAAGTGGTTTCCTGCACCAACACAAGTGCGAAAAGTGGTTTTTCAACACTAACACAAGTGCGAAAAGTGGTTTTTCAACACTAACATAAGTGCGAAAAGTGGTTTTTCAACACTAACACAAGGGCGAAAAGTGGTTTTTCAACACTAACACAAGTGCGAAAAGTGGTTTTTCAACACTATCACAAGTGCAAAAAGTGTTTTTTCCACACTAATACAAGTGCAAAAGTGGTTTCCTGCACCAACACAAGTACGAAAAGTGGTTTTTCAACACTAACACAAGTGCGAAAAGTGGTTTTTCAACACTAACACAAGTGCGAAAAGTGGTTTTTCCACACTAATACAAGTGCAAAAGTGGTTTCCTGCACCAACACAAGTGCGAAAAGTGGTTTTTCAACACTAACACAAGTGCGAAAAGTGGTTTTTCAACACTATCACAAGTGCAAAAAGTGTTTTGTCCACACTAATACAAGTGCAAAAGTGGTTTCCTGCACCAACACAAGTGCGAAAAGTGGTTTTTCAACACTAAAACAAGTGCGAAAAGTGGTTTTTCAACACTAACACAAGTGCGAAAAGTGTTTTTTCCACACTAATACAAGTGCAAAAGTGGTTTCCTGCACCAACACAAGTGCGAAAAGTGGTTTTTCAACACTAACACAAGTGCAAAAAGTGGTTTTTCAACACTAACACAAGTGCGAAAAGTGGTTTTTCCACACTAATACAAGTGCAAAAGTGGTTTCCTGCACCAACACAAGTGCGAAAAGTGGTTTTTCAACACTAACACAAGTGCGAAAAGTGGTTTTTCAACACTAACATAAGTGCGAAAAGTGGGTTTTCAACACTAACACAAGGGCGAAAAGTGGTTTTTCAACACTAACACAAGGGCGAAAAGTGGTTTTTCAACACTAACACAAGTGCGAAAAGTGGTTTTTCAACACTAACACAAGTGCGAAAAGTGGTTTTTCCACACTAATACAAGTGCAAAAGTGGTTTCCTGCACCAACACAAGTACGAAAAGTGGTTTTTCAACACTAACACAAGTGCGAAAAGTGGTTTTTCAACACTATCACAAGTGCAAAAAGTGTTTTTTCCACACTAATACAAGTGCAAAAGTGGTTTCCTGCACCAACACAAGTGCGAAAAGTGGTTTTTCAACACTAACACAAGTGCGAAAAGTGGTTTTTCAACACTATCACAAGTGCGAAAAGTGGTTTTTCCACACTAATACAAGTGCAAAAGTGGTTTCCTGCACCAACACAAGTGCGAAAAGTGGTTTTTCAACACTAACACAAGTGCGAAAAGTGGTTTTTCAACACTAACACAAGTGCGAAAAGTGGTTTTTCAACACTAACACAAGTGCGAAAAGTGTTTTTTCCACACTAATACAAGTGCAAAAGTGGTTTCCTGCACCAACACAAGTGCAAAAAGTGGTTTTTCAACACTAACACAAGTGCGAAAAGTGGTTTTTCAACACTAACACAAGGGCGAAAAGTGGTTTTTCAACACTAACACAAGGGCGAAAAGTGGTTTTTCAACACTAACACAAGTGCGAAAAGTGGTTTTTCAACACTAACACAAGTGCAAAAAGTGGTTTTTCGAACACTAATACAAGTGCAAAAGTGGTTTCCTGCACCAACACAAGTGTGAAAAGTGGTTTTTCAACACTAACACAAGTGCGAAAAGTGTTTTTTCAACACTAATACAAGTGCGAAAAGTGGTTTTTCCACACTAATACAAGTGCAAAAGTGGTTTCCTGCACCAACACAAGTGCGAAAAGTGGTTTTTCAACACTAACACAAGTGCGAAAAGTGGTTTTTCAACACTAACACAAGTGCGAAAAGTGGGTTTTCAACACTAACACAAGGGCGAAAAGTGGTTTTTCAACACTAACACAAGGGCGAAAAGTGGTTTTTCAACACTAACACAAGTGCGAAAAGTGGTTTTTCCACACTAATACAAGTGCAAAAGTGGTTTCCTGCACCAACACAAGTACGAAAAGTGGTTTTTCAACACTAACACAAGTGCGAAAAGTGGTTTTTCAACACTATCACAAGTGCAAAAAGTGTTTTTTCCACACTAATACAAGTGCAAAAGTGGTTTCCTGCACCAACACAAGTGTGAAAAGTGGTTTTTCAACACTAACACAAGTGCGAAAAGTGGTTTTTCAACACTAACACAAGTGCGAAAAGTGGTTTTTCCACACTAATACAAGTGCAAAAGTGGTTTCCTGCACCAACACAAGTGCGAAAAGTGGTTTTTCAACACTAACACAAGTGCGAAAAGTGGTTTTTCAACACTATCACAAGTGCAAAAAGTGTTTTGTCCACACTAATACAAATGTAAAAGTGGTTTCCTGCACCAACACAAGTGCGAAAAGTGGTTTTTCAACACTAACACAAGTGCGAAAAGTGGTTTTTCAACACTAACACAAGTGCGAAAAGTGGTTTTTCAACACTAACACAAGTGCGAAAAGTGTTTTTTCCACACTAATACAAGTGCAAAAGTGGTTTCCTGCACCAACACAAGTGCAAAAAGTGGTTTTTCAACACTAACACAAGTGCGAAAAGTGGTTTTTCAACACTAACACAAGGGCGAAAAGTGGTTTTTCAACACTAACACAAGGGCGAAAAGTGGTTTTTCAACACTAACACAAGTGCGAAAAGTGTTTTTTCCACACTAATACAAGTGCAAAAGTGGTTTCCTGCACCAACACAAGTGCAAAAAGTGGTTTTTCAACACTAACACAAGTGCGAAAAGTGGTTTTTCAACACTAACACAAGGGCGAAAAGTGGTTTTTCAACACTAACACAAGGGAGAAAAGTGGTTTTTCAACACTAACACAAGTGCGAAAAGTGGTTTTTCAACACTAACACAAGTGCAAAAAGTGGTTTTTCGAACACTAATACAAGTGCAAAAGTGGTTTCCTGCACCAACACAAGTGTGAAAAGTGGTTTTTCAACACTAACACAAGTGCGAAAAGTGTTTTTTCAACACTAACACAAGTGCGAAAAGTGGTTTTTCCACACTAATACAAGTGCAAAAGTGGTTTCCTGCACCAACACAAGTGCGAAAAGTGGTTTTTCAACACTAACACAAGTGCGAAAAGTGGTTTTTCAACACTATCACAAGTGCAAAAAGTGTTTTTTCCACACTAATACAAGTGCAAAAGTGGTTTCCTGCACCAACACAAGTGCGAAAAGTGGTTTTTCAACACTAACACAAGTGCGAAAAGTGGTTTTTCAACACTAACACAAGTGCGAAAAGTGGTTTTTCCACACTAATACAAGTGCAAAAGTGGTTTCCTGCACCAACACAAGTGCGAAAAGTGGTTTTTCAACACTAACACAAGTGCGAAAAGTGGTTTTTCAACACTAACACAAGTGCGAAAAGTGGGTTTTCAACACTAACACAAGGGCGAAAAGTGGTTTTTCAACACTAACACAAGGGCGAAAAGTGGTTTTTCAACACTAACACAAGTGCGAAAAGTGGTTTTTCAACACTAACACAAGTGCGAAAAGTGGTTTTTCCACACTAATACAAGTGCAAAAGTGGTTTCCTGCACCAACACAAGTACGAAAAGTGGTTTTTCAACACTAACACAAGTGCGAAAAGTGGTTTTTCAACACTATCACAAGTGCAAAAAGTGTTTTTTCCACACTAATACAAGTGCAAAAGTGGTTTCCTGCACCAACACAAGTGTGAAAAGTGGTTTTTCAACACTAACACAAGTGCGAAAAGTGGTTTTTCAACACTAACACAAGTGCGAAAAGTGGTTTTTCAACATTAACACAAGTGCGAAAAGTGGTTTTTCCACACTAATACAAGTGCAAAAGTGGTTTCCTGCACCAACACAAGTGCGAAAATTGGTTTTTCAACACTAACACAAGTGCGAAAAGTGGTTTTTCAACACTATCATAAGTGCAAAAAGTGTTTTTTCCACACTAATACAAGTGCAAAAGTGGTTTCCTGCACCAACACAAGTGCGAAAAGTGGTTTTCAACACTAACACAGGTGCGAAAAGTGGTTTTTCAACACTAACACAATTGCGAAAAGTGGATTTTCAACACTACCACAAGTGCAAAAAGTGTTTTTTCCACACTAATACAAGTGCAAAAGTGGTTTCCTGCACCAACACAAGTGCGAAAAGTGGTTTTTCAACACTAACACAAGTGCGAAAAGTGGTTTTTCAACACTACCACAAGTGCAAAAAGTGTTTTTCCCACACTAATACAAGTGCAAAAGTGGTTTCCTGCACCAACACAAGTGCGAAAAGTGGTTTTTCAACACTAACACAAGTGCGAAAAGTGGTTTTTCAACACTAACACAAGTGCGAAAAGTGGTTTTCCAACACTAACACAAGTGCGAAAAGTGGTTTTTCCACACTAATACAAGTGCAAAAGTGGTTTCCTGCACCAACACAAGTGCAAAAAGTGGTTTTTCAACACTAACACAAGTGCGAAAAGTGGTTTTTCAACACTACCACAAGTGCAAAAAGTGTTTTTTCCACACTAATACAAGTGCGAAAAGTGGTTTTTCAACACTAACACAAGTGCGAAAAGTGTTTTTGCCACACTAATACAAGTGCAAAAGTGGTTTCCTGCACCAACACAAGTGCAAAAAGTGGTTTTTCAGCACTAACACAAGTGCGAAAAGTGGTTTTTCAACACTACCACAAGTGCAAAAAGTGTTTTTTCCACACTAATACAAGTGCAAAAGTGGTTTCCTGCACCAACACAAGTGCGAAAAGTGTTTTTTCCACACTAATACAAGTGCAAAAGTGGTTTCCTGCACCAACACAAGTGCGAAAAGTGTTTTTTCAACACTAACACAAGTGCGAAAAGTGGTTTTTCAACACTAACACAAGTGCGAAAAGTGGTTTTTCCACACTAATACAAGTGCAAAAGTGGTTTCCTGCACCAACACAAGTGCGAAAAGTGGTTTTTCAACACTAACACAAGTGCGAAAAGTGGTTTTTCAACACTAACATAAGTGCGAAAAGTGGTTTTTCAACACTAACACAAGGGCGAAAAGTGGTTTTTCAACACTAACACAAGTGCGAAAAGTGGTTTTTCAACACTATCACAAGTGCAAAAAGTGTTTTTTCCACACTAATACAAGTGCAAAAGTGGTTTCCTGCACCAACACAAGTACGAAAAGTGGTTTTTCAACACTAACACAAGTGCGAAAAGTGGTTTTTCAACACTAACACAAGTGCGAAAAGTGGTTTTTCCACACTAATACAAGTGCAAAAGTGGTTTCCTGCACCAACACAAGTGCGAAAAGTGGTTTTTCAACACTAACACAAGTGCGAAAAGTGGTTTTTCAACACTATCACAAGTGCAAAAAGTGTTTTGTCCACACTAATACAAGTGCAAAAGTGGTTTCCTGCACCAACACAAGTGCGAAAAGTGGTTTTTCAACACTAAAACAAGTGCGAAAAGTGGTTTTTCAACACTAACACAAGTGCGAAAAGTGTTTTTTCCACACTAATACAAGTGCAAAAGTGGTTTCCTGCACCAACACAAGTGCGAAAAGTGGTTTTTCAACACTAACACAAGTGCAAAAAGTGGTTTTTCAACACTAACACAAGTGCGAAAAGTGGTTTTTCCACACTAATACAAGTGCAAAAGTGGTTTCCTGCACCAACACAAGTGCGAAAAGTGGTTTTTCAACACTAACACAAGTGCGAAAAGTGGTTTTTCAACACTAACATAAGTGCGAAAAGTGGGTTTTCAACACTAACACAAGGGCGAAAAGTGGTTTTTCAACACTAACACAAGGGCGAAAAGTGGTTTTTCAACACTAACACAAGTGCGAAAAGTGGTTTTTCAACACTAACACAAGTGCGAAAAGTGGTTTTTCCACACTAATACAAGTGCAAAAGTGGTTTCCTGCACCAACACAAGTACGAAAAGTGGTTTTTCAACACTAACACAAGTGCGAAAAGTGGTTTTTCAACACTATCACAAGTGCAAAAAGTGTTTTTTCCACACTAATACAAGTGCAAAAGTGGTTTCCTGCACCAACACAAGTGCGAAAAGTGGTTTTTCAACACTAACACAAGTGCGAAAAGTGGTTTTTCAACACTATCACAAGTGCGAAAAGTGGTTTTTCCACACTAATACAAGTGCAAAAGTGGTTTCCTGCACCAACACAAGTGCGAAAAGTGGTTTTTCAACACTAACACAAGTGCGAAAAGTGGTTTTTCAACACTAACACAAGTGCGAAAAGTGGTTTTTCAACACTAACACAAGTGCGAAAAGTGTTTTTTCCACACTAATACAAGTGCAAAAGTGGTTTCCTGCACCAACACAAGTGCAAAAAGTGGTTTTTCAACACTAACACAAGTGCGAAAAGTGGTTTTTCAACACTAACACAAGGGCGAAAAGTGGTTTTTCAACACTAACACAAGGGCGAAAAGTGGTTTTTCAACACTAACACAAGTGCGAAAAGTGGTTTTTCAACACTAACACAAGTGCAAAAAGTGGTTTTTCGAACACTAATACAAGTGCAAAAGTGGTTTCCTGCACCAACACAAGTGTGAAAAGTGGTTTTTCAACACTAACACAAGTGCGAAAAGTGTTTTTTCAACACTAATACAAGTGCGAAAAGTGGTTTTTCCACACTAATACAAGTGCAAAAGTGGTTTCCTGCACCAACACAAGTGCGAAAAGTGGTTTTTCAACACTAACACAAGTGCGAAAAGTGGTTTTTCAACACTAACACAAGTGCGAAAAGTGGGTTTTCAACACTAACACAAGGGCGAAAAGTGGTTTTTCCACACTAACACAAGTGCGAAAAGTGGTTTTTCCACACTAATACAAGTGCAAAAGTGGTTTCCTGCACCAACACAAGTACGAAAAGTGGTTTTTCAACACTAACACAAGTGCGAAAAGTGGTTTTTCAACACTATCACAAGTGCAAAAAGTGTTTTTTCCACACTAATACAAGTGCAAAAGTGGTTTCCTGCACCAACACAAGTGTGAAAAGTGGTTTTTCAACACTAACACAAGTGCGAAAAGTGGTTTTTCAACACTAACACAAGTGCGAAAAGTGGTTTTTCCACACTAATACAAGTGCAAAAGTGGTTTCCTGCACCAACACAAGTGCGAAAAGTGGTTTTTCAACACTAACACAAGTGCGAAAAGTGGTTTTTCAACACTAACACAAGTGCGAAAAGTGGTTTTTCAACACTAACACAAGTGCGAAAAGTGTTTTTTCCACACTAATACAAGTGCAAAAGTGGTTTCCTGCACCAACACAAGTGCAAAAAGTGGTTTTTCAACACTAACACAAGTGCGAAAAGTGGTTTTTCAACACTAACACAAGGGCGAAAAGTGGTTTTTCAACACTAACACAAGGGCGAAAAGTGGTTTTTCAACACTAACACAAGTGCGAAAAGTGTTTTTTCCACACTAATACAAGTGCAAAAGTGGTTTCCTGCACCAACACAAGTGCAAAAAGTGGTTTTTCAACACTAACACAAGTGCGAAAAGTGGTTTTTCAACACTAACACAAGGGCGAAAAGTGGTTTTTCAACACTAACACAAGGGAGAAAAGTGGTTTTTCAACACTAACACAAGTGCGAAAAGTGGTTTTTCAACACTAACACAAGTGCAAAAAGTGGTTTTTCGAACACTAATACAAGTGCAAAAGTGGTTTCCTGCACCAACACAAGTGTGAAAAGTGGTTTTTCAACACTAACACAAGTGCGAAAAGTGTTTTTTCAACACTAACACAAGTGCGAAAAGTGGTTTTTCCACACTAATACAAGTGCAAAAGTGGTTTCCTGCACCAACACAAGTGCGAAAAGTGGTTTTTCAACACTAACACAAGTGCGAAAAGTGGTTTTTCAACACTATCACAAGTGCAAAAAGTGTTTTTTCCACACTAATACAAGTGCAAAAGTGGTTTCCTGCACCAACACAAGTGCGAAAAGTGGTTTTTCAACACTAACACAAGTGCGAAAAGTGGTTTTTCAACACTAACACAAGTGCGAAAAGTGGTTTTTCCACACTAATACAAGTGCAAAAGTGGTTTCCTGCACCAACACAAGTGCGAAAAGTGGTTTTTCAACACTAACACAAGTGCGAAAAGTGGTTTTTCAACACTAACACAAGTGCGAAAAGTGGGTTTTCAACACTAACACAAGGGCGAAAAGTGGTTTTTCAACACTAACACAAGGGCGAAAAGTGGTTTTTCAACACTAACACAAGTGCGAAAAGTGGTTTTTCAACACTAACACAAGTGCGAAAAGTGGTTTTTCCACACTAATACAAGTGCAAAAGTGGTTTCCTGCACCAACACAAGTACGAAAAGTGGTTTTTCAACACTAACACAAGTGCGAAAAGTGGTTTTTCAACACTATCACAAGTGCAAAAAGTGTTTTTTCCACACTAATACAAGTGCAAAAGTGGTTTCCTGCACCAACACAAGTGTGAAAAGTGGTTTTTCAACACTAACACAAGTGCGAAAAGTGGTTTTTCAACACTAACACAAGTGCGAAAAGTGGTTTTTCAACATTAACACAAGTGCGAAAAGTGGTTTTTCCACACTAATACAAGTGCAAAAGTGGTTTCCTGCACCAACACAAGTGCGAAAATTGGTTTTTCAACACTAACACAAGTGCGAAAAGTGGTTTTTCAACACTATCATAAGTGCAAAAAGTGTTTTTTCCACACTAATACAAGTGCAAAAGTGGTTTCCTGCACCAACACAAGTGCGAAAAGTGGTTTTCAACACTAACACAGGTGCGAAAAGTGGTTTTTCAACACTAACACAATTGCGAAAAGTGGATTTTCAACACTACCACAAGTGCAAAAAGTGTTTTTTCCACACTAATACAAGTGCAAAAGTGGTTTCCTGCACCAACACAAGTGCGAAAAGTGGTTTTTCAACACTAACACAAGTGCGAAAAGTGGTTTTTCAACACTACCACAAGTGCAAAAAGTGTTTTTCCCACACTAATACAAGTGCAAAAGTGGTTTCCTGCACCAACACAAGTGCGAAAAGTGGTTTTTCAACACTAACACAAGTGCGAAAAGTGGTTTTTCAACACTAACACAAGTGCGAAAAGTGGTTTTCCAACACTAACACAAGTGCGAAAAGTGGTTTTTCCACACTAATACAAGTGCAAAAGTGGTTTCCTGCACCAACACAAGTGCGAAAAGTGGTTTTTCAACACTAACACAAGTGCGAAAAGTGGTTTTTCAACACCATCACAAGTGCAAAAAGTGTTTTGTCCACACTAATACAAGTGCAAAAGTGGTTTCCTGCACCAACACAAGTGCGAAAAGTGGTTTTTCAACACTAACACAAGTGCGAAAAGTGGTTTTTAAACACTAACACAAGTGCGAAAAGTGGTTTTTCAACATTAACACAAGTGCGAAAAGTGGTTTTTCCACACTAATACAAGTGCAAAAGTGGTTTCCTGCACCAACACAAGTGCGAAAATTGGTTTTTCAACACTAACACAAGTGCGAAAAGTGGTTTTTCAACACTATCAGAAGTGCAAAAAGTGTTTTTTCCACACTAATACAAGTGCAAAAGTGGTTTCCTGCACCAACACAAGTGCGAAAAGTGGTTTTCAACACTAACACAGGTGCGAAAAGTGGTTTTTCAACACTAACACAATTGCGAAAAGTGGTTTTTCCACACTAATACAAGTGCAAAAGTGGTTCCCTCCACCAACACAAGTGCGAAAAGTGGTTTTTCAACACTAACACAAGTGCGAAAAGTGGTTTTTCAACACTATCACAAGTGCAAAAAGTGTTTATTCCACACTAATACAAGTGCAAAAGTGGTGTCCTGCACCAACACAAGTGCGAAAAGTGGTTTTTCAACACTAACACAAGTGCGAAAAGTGGTTTTTCAACACTAACACAAGTGCGAAAAGTGGTTGTTCCACACTAATACAAGTGCAAAAGTGGTTTCCTGCACCAACACAAGTGCGAAAAGTGGTTTTTCAACACTAACACAAGTGCAAAAAGTGGTTTTTCAACACTATCACAAGTGCAAAAAGTGTTTTTTCCACACTAATACAAGTGCAAAAGTGGTTTCCTGCACCAACACAAGTACGAAAAGTGGTTTTTCAACACTAACACAAGTGTGAAAAGTGGTTTTTCAACACTAACACAGTGCGAAAAGTGGTTTTTCCACACTAATACAAGTGCAAAAGTGGTTTCCTGCACCAACACAAGTGCGAAAAGTGTTTTTTCAACACTAACACAAGTGCGAAAAGTGGTTTTTCAACACTATCACAAGTGCAAAAAGTGTTTTTTCCACACTAATACAAGTGCAAAAGTGGTTTCCTGCACCAACACAAGTGCGAAAAGTGGTTTTTCAACACTAACACAAGTGCGAAAAGTGGTTTTTCAACACTAACGCAAGTGCGAAAAGTGTTTTTTCCACACTAATACAAGTGCAAAAGTGGTTTCCTGCACCAACACAAGTGCGAAAAGTGGTTTTTCAACACTAACACAAGTGCGAAAAGTGGTTTTTCAACACTATCACAAGTGCGAAAAGTGTTTTGTCCACACTAATACAAGTGCAAAAGTGGTTTCCTGCACCAACACAAGTGCGAAAAGTGGTTTTTCAACACTAACACAAGTGCGAAAAGTGGTTTTTAAACACTAAAACAAGTGCGAAAAGTGGTTTTTCAACATTAACACAAGTGCGAAAAGTGGTTTTTCCACACTAATGCAAGTGCAAAAGTGGTTTCCTGCACCAACACAAGTGCGAAAATTGGTTTTTCAACACTAACACAAGTGCGAAAAGTGGTTTTTCAACACTATCATAAGTGCAAAAAGTGTTTTTTCCACACTAATACAAGTGCAAAAGTGGTTTCCTGCACCAACACAAGTGCGAAAAGTGGTTTTTCAACACTAACACAAGTGCGAAAAGTGGTTTTTCAACACTAACACAAGTGCGAAAAGTGGTTTTTCCACACTAATACAAGTGCAAAAGTGGTTTCCTGCACCAACACAAGTGCGAAAAGTGGTTTTTCAACACTAACAAGTGCGAAAAGTGGTTTTTCAACACTAACACAAGTGCGAAAAGTGGTTGTTCCACACTAATACAAGTGCAAAAGTGGTTTCCTGCACCAACACAAGTGCGAAAAGTGGTTTTTCAACACTAACACAAGTGCGAAAAGTGGATTTTCAACACTATCACAAGTGCAAAAAGTGTTTTTTCCACACTAATACAAGTGCAAAAGTGGTTTCCTGCACCAACACAAGTGCGAAAAGTGGTTTTTCAACACTAACACAAGTGGTAAAGTGGTTTTTCAACACTAACACAGTGCGAAAAGTGCTTTTTCAACACTAACACAAGTGCGAAAAGTGGTTTTTCAACACTAACACAAGTGTGAAAGGTGGTTTTTCAACACTAACACAAGTGCGAAAAGTGGTTTTTCCACACTAATACAAGTGCAAAAGTGGTTTCCTGCACCAACACAAGTGCGAAAAGTGGTTTTTCAACACTAACACAAGTGCGAAAAGTGGTTTTTCAACACTATCACAAGTGCAAAAAGTGTTTTTTCCACACTAATACAAATGCAAAAGTGGTTTCCTGCACCAACACAAGTGTGAAAAGTGGTTTTTCAACACTAACACAAGTGCGAAAAGAGGTTTTTTCCACACTAATACAAGTGCAAAAGTGGTTTCCTGCACCAACACAAGTGCGAAAAGTGGTTTTTCAACACTAACACAAGTGCGAAAAGTGGTTTTTCAACACTATCACAAGTGCAAAAAGTGTTTTGTCCACACTAATACAAGTGCGAAAGTGGTTTCCTGCACCAACACAAGTGCGAAAAGTGGTTTTTCAACACTAACACAAGTGCGAAAAGTGGTTTTTCAACACTAACACAAGTGCGAAAAGTGGTTTTTCAACATTAACACAAGTGCGAAAAGTGTTTTTTCCACACTAATACAAGTGCAAAAGTGGTTTCCTGCACCAACACAAGTGCGAAAAGTGGTTTTTCAACACTAACAGAAGTGCGAAAAGTGGTTTTTCAACACTATCACAAGTGCAAAAAGTGTTTTTTCCACACTAATACAAGTGCAAAAGTGGTTTCCTGCACCAACACAAGTGCGAAAAGTGGTTTTTCAACACTAACACAAGTGCGAAAACGTGGTTTTTCCACACTAATACAAGTGCAAAAGTGGTTTCCTGCACCAACACAAGTGCGAAAAGTGGTTTTTCAACACTATCACAAGTGCAAAAAGTGTTTTGTCCACACTAATACAAGTGCAAAAGTGGTTTCCTGCACCAAAACAAGTGCGAAAAGTGGTTTTTCAACACCAACACAAGTGCAAAAAGTGGTTTTTCAACACTAACACAAGTGCGAAAAGTGTTTTTTCCACACTAATACAAGTGCAAAAGTGGTTTCCTGCACCAACACAAGTGCGATTAGTGGTTTTTCAACACTAACACAAGTGCTAAAAGTGGTATTTCAACAATATCACAAGTGCAAAAAGTGTTTTTTCCACACTAATACAAGTGCAAAAGTGGTTTCCTGCACCAACACAAGTGCGAAAAGTGGTTTTTCAACACTAACACAAGTGCGAAAAGTGGTTTTTCAACACTAACACAAGTGCGAAAAGTGGTTTTTCCACACTAATACAAGTGCAAAAGTAGTTTCCTGCACGAACACAAGTGCGAAAAGTGGTTTTTCAACACTAACACAAGTGCGAAAAGTGGTTTTGCAACACTAACACAAGTGGGGAAAGTGACTTTGCAACACTCGCACAAGTGCGAAAAGTGGTTTTCAACGCCAGCACAAGTGCGGAAAGTGGTTTTGCAACACTAACACAAGTGTGAAAAGTAGATTTGGACACTAACACAAGTGCGAAAAGTGGTTTTCAACACGAGCACGATTGCGGAAAGTGGTTGTTCAACACTACGAGGAGTGTGAAAAGAGGTTTTCAACACTAACACAAGTGTGAAATGTGTTTTTCAAAATTAAGAGGAGCGCGAAAAGTGGTTTTGCAACAATTACACAAGTGTGGAAAGTGGTTTTTCAACACTAACACAAGTGCTAAAAGTGGTATTTCAACACTATCACAAGTGCAAAAAGTGTTTTTTCCACACTAATACCAGTGCAAAAGTGGTTTCCTGCACCAACACAAGTGCAAAAAGTGGTTTTTCAACACTAACACAAGTGCGAAAAGTGGTTTTTCAACACTAACACAAGTGCGAAAAGTGGTTTTTCAACACTAACACAAGGGCGAAAAGTGGTTTTTCAACACTAACACAAGGGCGAAAAGTGGTTTTTCAACACTAACACAAGTGCGAAAAGTGGTTTTTCAACACTAACACAAGTGCGAAAAGTGGTTTTTCCACACTAATACAAGTGCAAAAGTGGTTTCCTGCACCAACACAAGTGTGAAAAGTGGTT
The DNA here is from genome assembly GCF_964187855.1 of Myxine glutinosa. Lineage (NCBI taxonomy): Eukaryota > Metazoa > Chordata > Myxini > Myxiniformes > Myxinidae > Myxine > Myxine glutinosa. Next base: position 33,638 of record NW_027618884.1, on the reverse strand, counting down.
TTTCAACACTAACACAAGTGCGAAAAGTGGTTTTTCAACACTAACACAAGTGCGAAAAGTGGTTTTTCCACACTAATACAAGTGCAAAAGTGGTTTCCTGCACCAACACATGTGCGAAAAGTGGTTTCTCAACACTAACACAAGTGCGAAAAGTGGTTTTTCAACACTATCACAAGTGCAAAAAGTGTTTTGTCCACACTAATACAAGTGCAAAAGTGGTTTCCTGCACCAACACAAGTGTGAAAGTGGTTTTTCAACACTATCACAAGTGCGAAAAGTGGTTTTTCAACACTAACACAAGTGCGAAAAGTGGTTTTTCAACACTAACACAAGTGCAAAAGTGGTTTCCTGCACCAACACAAGTGCAAAAAGTGGTTTTTCAACACTAACACAAGTGCGAAAAGTGGTTTTTCAACACTACCACAAGTGCAAAAAGTGTTTTTTCCACACTAACACAAGTGCGAAAAGTGGTTTTTCAACACTAACACAAGTGCGAAAAGTGTTTTTTCCACACTAATACAAGTGCAAAAGTGGTTTCCTGCACCAACACAAGAGCGAAAAGTGGTTTTTCAACACTAACACAAGTGTGAAAAGTGGTTTTTCAACACTAACACAGTGCGAAAAGTGGTTTTTCCACACTAATACAAGTGCAAAAGTGGTTTCCTGCACCAACACAAGTGCGAAAATTGGTTTTTCAACACTAACACAAGTGCGAAAAGTGGTTTTTCAACACTATCACAAGTGCAAAAAGTGTTTTTTCCACATTAATACAAGTGCAAAAGTGGTTTCCTGCACCAACACAAGTGCGAAAAGTGGTTTTCCAACACTAACACAAGTGCGAAAAGTGGTTTTTCAACACTAACACAAGTGCGAAAAGTGGTTTTTCCACACTAATACAAGTGCAAAAGTGGTTTCCTGCACCAACACAAGTGCAAAAAGTGGTTTTTCAACACTAACACAAGTGCGAAAAGTGGTTTTTCAACACTAACACAAGTGCGAAAAGTGGTTTTTCCACACTAATACAAGTGCAAAAGTGGTTTCCTGCACCAACACAAGTGCGAAAAGTGGTTTTTCAACACTAACACAAGTGCGAAAAGTGGTTTTTCAACACTAACACAAGTGCGAAAAGTGGTTTTTCAACACTAACACAAGGGCGAAAAGTGGTTTTTCAACACTAACACAAGGGCGAAAAGTGGTTTTTCAACACTAACACAAGGGCGAAAAGTGGTTTTTCAACACTAACACAAGTGCGAAAAGTGGTTTTTCAACACTAACACAAGTGCGAAAAGTGGTTTTTCCACACTAATACAAGTGCAAAAGTGGTTTCCTGCACCAACACAAGTACGAAAAGTGGTTTTTCAACACTAACACAAGTGCGAAAAGTGGTTTTTCAACACAATCACAAGTGCAAAAAGTGTTTTTTCCACACTAATACAAGTGCAAAAGTGGTTTCCTGCACCAACACAAGTGTGAAAAGTGGTTTTTCAACACTAACACAAGTGCGAAAAGTGGTTTTTCAACACTAACACAAGTGCAAAAAGTGGTTTTTCCACACTAATACAAGTGCAAAAGTGGTTTCCTGCACCAACACAAGTGCGAAAAGTGGTTTTTCAACACTAACACAAGTGCGAAAAGTGGTTTTTCAACACTATCACAAGTGCAAAAAGTGTTTTGTCCACACTAATACAAGTGCAAAAGTGGTTTCCTGCACCAACACAAGTGCGAAAAGTGGTTTTTCAACACTAACACAAGTGCGAAAAGTGGTTTTTCAACACTAACACAAGTGCGAAAAGTGGTTTTTCAACACTAACACAAGTGCGAAAAGTGTTTTTTCCACACTAATACAAGTGCAAAAGTGGTTTCCTGCACCAACACAAGTGCAAAAAGTGGTTTTTCAACACTAACACAAGTGCGAAAAGAGGTTTTTCAACACTAACACAAGGGCGAAAAGTGGTTTTTCAACACTAACACAAGGGCGAAAAGTGGTTTTTCAACACTAACACAAGTGCGAAAAGTGGTTTTTCAACACTAACACAAGTGCGAAAAGTGGTTTTTCGAACACTAATGCAAGTGCAAAAGTGGTTTCCTGCACCAACACAAGTGTGAAAAGTGGTTTTTCAACACTAACACAAGTGCGAAAAGTGGTTTTTCAACACTAACACAAGTGCGAAAAGTGGTGTTTCCACACTAATACAAGTGCAAAAGTGGTTTCCTGCACCAACACAAGTGCGAAAAGTGGTTTTTCAACACTAACACAAGTGCGAAAAGTGGTTTTTCAACACTATCACAAGTGCAAAAAGTGTTTTGTCCACACTAATACAAGTGCAAAAGTGGTTTCCTGCACCAACACAAGTGCGAAAAGTGGTTTTTCAACACTAACACAAGTGCGAAAAGTGGTTTTTCAACACTAACACAAGTGCGAAAAGTGTTTTTTCCACACTAATACAAGTGCAAAAGTGGTTTCCTGCACCAACACAAGTGCGAAAAGTGGTTTTTCAACACTAACACAGGTGCGAAAAGTGGTTTTTCAACACTAACACAAGTGCGAAAAGTGGTTTTTCCACACTAATACAAGTGCAAAAGTGGTTTCCTGCACCAACACAAGTGCGAAAAGTGGTTTTTCAACACTAACACAGGTGCGAAAAGTGGTTTTTCAACACTAACACAAGTGCGAAAAGTGGTTTTTCCACACTAATACAAGTGCAAAAGTGGTTTCCTGCACCAACACAAGTGCGAAAAGTGGTTTTTCAACACTACCACAAGTGCGAAAAGTGGTTTTTCAACACTATCACAAGTGCAAAAAGTGTTTATTCCACAATAATACAAGTGCAAAAGTGGTGTCCTGCACCAACACAAGTGCGAAAAGTGGTTGTTCCACACTAATACAAGTGCAAAAGTGGTTTCCTGCACCAACACAAGTGCGAAAAGTGGTTTTTCAACACTAACACAAGTGCGAAAAGTGGTTTTTCAACACTATCACAAGTGCAAAAGTGTTTTTTCCACACTAATACAAGTGCAAAAGTGGTTTCCTGCACCAACACAAGTGCGAAAAGTGGTTTTTCAACACTAACACAAGTGTGAAAAGTGGTTTTTCAACACTAACACAGTGCGAAAAGTGGTTTTTCCACACTAATACAAGTGCAAAAGTGGTTTCCTGCACCAACACAAGTGCGAAAATTGGTTTTTCAACACTAACACAAGTGCGAAAAGTGGTTTTTCAACACTATCACAAGTGCAAAAAGTGTTTTTTCCACATTAATACAAGTGCAAAAGTGGTTTCCTGCACCAACACAAGTGCGAAAAGTGGTTTTCCAACACTAACACAAGTGCGAAAAGTGGTTTTTCAACACTAACACAAGTGCGAAAAGTGTTTTTTCCACACTAATACAAGTGCAAAAGTGGTTTCCTGCACCAACACAAGTGCAAAAAGTGGTTTTTCAACACTAACACAAGTGCGAAAAGTGGTTTTTCAACACTAACACAAGTGCGAAAAGTGGTTTTTCAACACTAACACAAGTGCGAAAAGTGGTTTTTCCACACTAATACAAGTGCAAAAGTGGTTTCCTGCACCAACACAAGTGCGAAAAGTGGTTTTTCAACACTAACACAAGTGCGAAAAGTGGTTTTTCAACACTAACACAAGTGCGAAAAGTGGTTTTTCAACACTAACACAAGGGCGAAAAGTGGTTTTTCAACACTAACACAAGGGCGAAAAGTGGTTTTTCAACACTAACACAAGGGCGAAAAGTGGTTTTTCAACACTAACACAAGTGCGAAAAGTGGTTTTTCAACACTAACACAAGTGCGAAAAGTGGTTTTTCCACACTAATACAAGTGCAAAAGTGGTTTCCTGCACCAACACAAGTACGAAAAGTGGTTTTTCAACACTAACACAAGTGCGAAAAGTGGTTTTTCAACACAATCACAAGTGCAAAAAGTGTTTTTTCCACACTAATACAAGTGCAAAAGTGGTTTCCTGCACCAACACAAGTGTGAAAAGTGGTTTTTCAACACTAACACAAGTGCGAAAAGTGGTTTTTCAACACTAACACAAGTGCAAAAAGTGGTTTTTCCACACTAATACAAGTGCAAAAGTGGTTTCCTGCACCAACACAAGTGCGAAAAGTGGTTTTTCAACACTAACACAAGTGCGAAAAGTGGTTTTTCAACACTATCACAAGTGCAAAAAGTGTTTTTGTCCACACTAATACAAGTGCAAAAGTGGTTTCCTGCACCAACACAAGTGCGAAAAGTGGTTTTTCAACACTAACACAAGTGCGAAAAGTGGTTTTTCAACACTAACACAAGTGCGAAAAGTGGTTTTTCAACACTAACACAAGTGCGAAAAGTGTTTTTTCCACACTAATACAAGTGCAAAAGTGGTTTCCTGCACCAACACAAGTGCAAAAAGTGGTTTTTCAACACTAACACAAGTGCGAAAAGTGGTTTTTCAACACTAACACAAGGGCGAAAAGTGGTTTTTCAACACTAACACAAGGGCGAAAAGTGGTTTTTCAACACTAACACAAGTGCGAAAAGTGGTTTTTCAACACTAACACAAGTGCGAAAAGTGGTTTTTCGAACACTAATACAAGTGCAAAAGTGGTTTCCTGCACCAACACAAGTGTGAAAAGTGGTTTTTCAACACTAACACAAGTGCGAAAAGTGGTTTTTCAACACTAACACAAGTGCGAAAAGTGGTTTTTCCACACTAATACAAGTGCAAAAGTGGTTTCCTGCACCAACACAAGTGCGAAAAGTGGTTTTTCAACACTAACACAAGTGCGAAAAGTGGTTTTTCAACACTATCACAAGTGCAAAAAGTGTTTTGTCCACACTAATACAAGTGCAAAAGTGGTTTCCTGCACCAACACAAGTGCGAAAAGTGGTTTTTCAACACTAACACAAGTGCGAAAAGTGGTTTTTCAACACTAACACAAGTGCGAAAAGTGTTTTTTCCACACTAATACAAGTGCAAAAGTGGTTTCCTGCATCAACACAAGTGCGAAAAGTGGTTTTTCAACACTAACACAAGTGCGAAAAGTGGTTTTTCAACACTAACACAAGTGCGAAAAGTGGTTTTTCCACACTAATACAAGTGCAAAAGTGGTTTCCTGCACCAACACAAGTGCGAAAAGTGGTTTTTCAACACTAACACAAGTGCGAAAAGTGGTTTTTCAACACTAACATAAGTGCGAAAAGTGGGTTTTCAACACTAACACAAGGGCGAAAAGTGGTTTTTCAACACTAACACAAGGGCGAAAAGTGGTTTTTCAACACTAACACAAGTGCGAAAAGTGGTTTTTCAACACTAACACAAGTGCGAAAAGTGGTTTTTCCACACTAATACAAGTGCAAAAGTGGTTTCCTGCACCAACACAAGTACGAAAAGTGGTTTTTCAACACTAACACAAGTGCGAAAAGTGGTTTTTCAACACTATCACAAGTGCAAAAAGTGTTTTTTCCACACTAATACAAGTGCAAAAGTGGTTTCCTGCACCAACACAAGTGTGAAAAGTGGTTTTTCAACACTAACACAAGTGCGAAAAGTGGTTTTTCAACACTATCACAAGTGCGAAAAGTGGTTTTTCCACACTAATACAAGTGCAAAAGTGGTTTCCTGCACCAACACAAGTGCGAAAAGTGGTTTTTCAACACTAACACAAGTGCGAAAAGTGGTTTTTCAACACTAACACAAGTGCGAAAAGTGGTTTTTCAACACTAACACAAGTGCGAAAAGTGTTTTTTCCACACTAATACAAGTGCAAAAGTGGTTTCCTGCACCAACACAAGTGCAAAAAGTGGTTTTTCAACACTAACACAAGTGCGAAAAGTGGTTTTTCAACACTAACACAAGGGCGAAAAGTGGTTTTTCAACACTAACACAAGGGCGAAAAGTGGTTTTTCAACACTAACACAAGTGCGAAAAGTGGTTTTTCAACACTAACACAAGTGCAAAAAGTGGTTTTTCGAACACTAATACAAGTGCAAAAGTGGTTTCCTGCACCAACACAAGTGTGAAAAGTGGTTTTTCAACACTAACACAAGTGCGAAAAGTGTTTTTTCAACACTAACACAAGTGCGAAAAGTGGTTTTTCCACACTAATACAAGTGCAAAAGTGGTTTCCTGCACCAACACAAGTGCGAAAAGTGGTTTTTCAACACTAACACAAGTGCGAAAAGTGGTTTTTCAACACTATCACAAGTGCAAAAAGTGTTTTTTCCACACTAATACAAGTGCAAAAGTGGTTTCCTGCACCAACACAAGTGCGAAAAGTGGTTTTTCAACACTAACACAAGTGCGAAAAGTGGTTTTTCAACACTAACACAAGTGCGAAAAGTGGTTTTTCCACACTAATACAAGTGCAAAAGTGGTTTCCTGCACCAACACAAGTGCGAAAAGTGGTTTTTCAACACTAACACAAGTGCGAAAAGTGGTTTTTCAACACTAACACAAGTGCGAAAAGTGGGTTTTCAACACAACACAAGGGCGAAAAGTGGTTTTTCAACACTAACACAAGGGCGAAAAGTGGTTTTTCAACACTAACACAAGTGCGAAAAGTGGTTTTTCAACACTAACACAAGTGCGAAAAGTGGTTTTTCCACACTAATACAAGTGCAAAAGTGGTTTCCTGCACCAACACAAGTACGAAAAGTGGTTTTTCAACACTAACACAAGTGCGAAAAGTGGTTTTTCAACACTATCACAAGTGCAAAAAGTGTTTTTTCCACACTAATACAAGTGCAAAAGTGGTTTCCTGCACCAACACAAGTGTGAAAAGTGGTTTTTCAACACTAACACAAGTGCGAAAAGTGGTTTTTCAACACTAACACAAGTGCGAAAAGTGGTTTTTCCACACTAATACAAGTGCAAAAGTGGTTTCCTGCACCAACACAAGTGCGAAAAGTGGTTTTTCAACACTAACACAAGTGCGAAAAGTGGTTTTTCAACACTATCACAAGTGCAAAAAGTGTTTTGTCCACACTAATACAAGTGCAAAAGTGGTTTCCTGCACCAACACAAGTGCGAAAAGTGGTTTTTCAACACTAACACAAGTGCGAAAAGTGGTTTTTCAACACTAACACAAGTGCGAAAAGTGGTTTTTCAACACTAACACAAGTGCGAAAAGTGTTTTTTCCACACTAATACAAGTGCAAAAGTGGTTTCCTGCACCAACACAAGTGCAAAAAGTGGTTTTTCAACACTAACACAAGTGCGAAAAGTGATTTTTCAACACTAACACAAGGGCGAAAAGTGGTTTTTCAACACTAACACAAGGGCGAAAAGTGGTTTTTCAACACTAACACAAGTGCGAAAAGTGGTTTTTCAACACTAACATAAGTGCGAAAAGTGGTTTTTCCACACTAATACAAGTGCAAAAGTGGTTTCCTGCACCAACACAAGTGTGAAAAGTGGTTTTTCAACACTAACACAAGTGCGAAAAGTGGTTTTTCAACACTAACACAAGTGCGAAAAGTGGTTTTTCCACACTAATACAAGTGCAAAAGTGGTTTCCTGCACCAACACAAGTGCGAAAAGTGGTTTTTCAACACTAACACAAGTGCGAAAAGTGGTTTTTCAACACTATCACAAGTGCAAAAAGTGTTTTGTCCACACTAATACAAGTGCAAAAGTGGTTTCCTGCACCAACACAAGTGCGAAAAGTGGTTTTTCAACACTAACACAAGTGCGAAAAGTGGTTTTTCAACACTAACACAAGTGCGAAAAGTGGTTTTTCAACACTAACACAAGTGCAAAAGTGGTTTCCTGCACCAACACAAGTGCAAAAAGTGGTTTTTCAACACTAACACAAGTGCGAAAAGTGGTTTTTCAACACTACCACAAGTGCAAAAAGTGTTTTTTCCACACTAATACAAGTGCGAAAAGTGGTTTTTCAACACTAACACAAGTGCGAAAAGTGTTTTTGCCACACTAATACAAGTGCAAAAGGTGTTTTTGCCACACTAATACAAGTGCAAAAGTGGTTTCCTGCACCAACACAAGTGCAAAAAGTGGTTTTTCAGCACTAACACAAGTGCGAAAAGTGGTTTTTCAACACTACCACAAGTGCAAAAAGTGTTTTTTCCACACTAATACAAGTGCAAAAGTGGTTTCCTGCACCAACACAAGTGCGAAAAGTGTTTTTTCCACACTAATACAAGTGCAAAAGTGGTTTCCTGCACCAACACAAGTGCGAAAAGTGTTTTTTCAACACTAACACAAGTGCGAAAAGTGGTTTTTCAACACTAACACAAGTGCGAAAAGTGGTTTTTCCACACTAATACAAGTGCAAAAGTGGTTTCCTGCACCAACACAAGTGCGAAAAGTGGTTTTTCAACACTAACACAAGTGCGAAAAGTGGTTTTTCAACACTAACATAAGTGCGAAAAGTGGTTTTTCAACACTAACACAAGGGCGAAAAGTGGTTTTTCAACACTAACACAAGTGCGAAAAGTGGTTTTTCAACACTATCACAAGTGCAAAAAGTGTTTTTTCCACACTAATACAAGTGCAAAAGTGGTTTCCTGCACCAACACAAGTACGAAAAGTGGTTTTTCAACACTAACACAAGTGCGAAAAGTGGTTTTTCAACACTAACACAAGTGCGAAAAGTGGTTTTTCCACACTAATACAAGTGCAAAAGTGGTTTCCTGCACCAACACAAGTGCGAAAAGTGGTTTTTCAACACTAACACAAGTGCGAAAAGTGGTTTTTCAACACTATCACAAGTGCAAAAAGTGTTTTGTCCACACTAATACAAGTGCAAAAGTGGTTTCCTGCACCAACACAAGTGCGAAAAGTGGTTTTTCAACACTAAAACAAGTGCGAAAAGTGGTTTTTCAACACTAACACAAGTGCGAAAAGTGTTTTTTCCACACTAATACAAGTGCAAAAGTGGTTTCCTGCACCAACACAAGTGCGAAAAGTGGTTTTTCAACACTAACACAAGTGCGAAAAGTGGTTTTTCAACACTAACACAAGTGCGAAAAGTGGTTTTTCCACACTAATACAAGTGCAAAAGTGGTTTCCTGCACCAACACAAGTGCGAAAAGTGGTTTTTCAACACTAACACAAGTGCGAAAAGTGGTTTTTCAACACTAACATAAGTGCGAAAAGTGGGTTTTCAACACTAACACAAGGGCGAAAAGTGGTTTTTCAACACTAACACAAGGGCGAAAAGTGGTTTTTCAACACTAACACAAGTGCGAAAAGTGGTTTTTCAACACTAACACAAGTGCGAAAAGTGGTTTTTCCACACTAATACAAGTGCAAAAGTGGTTTCCTGCACCAACACAAGTACGAAAAGTGGTTTTTCAACACTAACACAAGTGCGAAAAGTGGTTTTTCAACACTATCACAAGTGCAAAAAGTGTTTTTTCCACACTAATACAAGTGCAAAAGTGGTTTCCTGCACCAACACAAGTGTGAAAAGTGGTTTTTCAACACTAACACAAGTGCGAAAAGTGGTTTTTCAACACTATCACAAGTGCGAAAAGTGGTTTTTCCACACTAATACAAGTGCAAAAGTGGTTTCCTGCACCAACACAAGTGCGAAAAGTGGTTTTTCAACACTAACACAAGTGCGAAAAGTGGTTTTTCAACACTAACACAAGTGCGAAAAGTGGTTTTTCAACACTAACACAAGTGCGAAAAGTGTTTTTTCCACACTAATACAAGTGCAAAAGTGGTTTCCTGCACCAACACAAGTGCAAAAAGTGGTTTTTCAACACTAACACAAGTGCGAAAAGTGGTTTTTCAACACTAACACAAGGGCGAAAAGTGGTTTTTCAACACTAACACAAGGGCGAAAAGTGGTTTTTCAACACTAACACAAGTGCGAAAAGTGGTTTTTCAACACTAACACAAGTGCAAAAAGTGGTTTTTCGAACACTAATACAAGTGCAAAAGTGGTTTCCTGCACCAACACAAGTGTGAAAAGTGGTTTTTCAACACTAACACAAGTGCGAAAAGTGTTTTTTCAACACTAATACAAGTGCGAAAAGTGGTTTTTCCACACTAATACAAGTGCAAAAGTGGTTTCCTGCACCAACACAAGTGCGAAAAGTGGTTTTTCAACACTAACACAAGTGCGAAAAGTGGTTTTTCAACACTAACACAAGTGCGAAAAGTGGGTTTTCAACACTAACACAAGGGCGAAAAGTGGTTTTTCAACACTAACACAAGGGCGAAAAGTGGTTTTTCAACACTAACACAAGTGCGAAAAGTGGTTTTTCAACACTAACACAAGTGCGAAAAGTGGTTTTTCCACACTAATACAAGTGCAAAAGTGGTTTCCTGCACCAACACAAGTACGAAAAGTGGTTTTTCAACACTAACACAAGTGCGAAAAGTGGTTTTTCAACACTATCACAAGTGCAAAAAGTGTTTTTTCCACACTAATACAAGTGCAAAAGTGGTTTCCTGCACCAACACAAGTGTGAAAAGTGGTTTTTCAACACTAACACAAGTGCGAAAAGTGGTTTTTCAACACTAACACAAGTGCGAAAAGTGGTTTTTCCACACTAATACAAGTGCAAAAGTGGTTTCCTGCACCAACACAAGTGCGAAAAGTGGTTTTTCAACACTAACACAAGTGCGAAAAGTGGTTTTTCAACACTATCACAAGTGCAAAAAGTGTTTTGTCCACACTAATACAAATGTAAAAGTGGTTTCCTGCACCAACACAAGTGCGAAAAGTGGTTTTTCAACACTAACACAAGTGCGAAAAGTGGTTTTTCAACACTAACACAAGTGCGAAAAGTGGTTTTTCAACACTAACACAAGTGCGAAAAGTGTTTTTTCCACACTAATACAAGTGCAAAAGTGGTTTCCTGCACCAACACAAGTGCAAAAAGTGGTTTTTCAACACTAACACAAGTGCGAAAAGTGGTTTTTCAACACTAACACAAGGGCGAAAAGTGGTTTTTCAACACTAACACAAGGGCGAAAAGTGGTTTTTCAACACTAACACAAGTGCGAAAAGTGTTTTTTCCACACTAATACAAGTGCAAAAGTGGTTTCCTGCACCAACACAAGTGCAAAAAGTGGTTTTTCAACACTAACACAAGTGCGAAAAGTGGTTTTTCAACACTAACACAAGGGCGAAAAGTGGTTTTTCAACACTAACACAAGGGAGAAAAGTGGTTTTTCAACACTAACACAAGTGCGAAAAGTGGTTTTTCAACACTAACACAAGTGCAAAAAGTGGTTTTTCGAACACTAATACAAGTGCAAAAGTGGTTTCCTGCACCAACACAAGTGTGAAAAGTGGTTTTTCAACACTAACACAAGTGCGAAAAGTGTTTTTTCAACACTAACACAAGTGCGAAAAGTGGTTTTTCCACACTAATACAAGTGCAAAAGTGGTTTCCTGCACCAACACAAGTGCGAAAAGTGGTTTTTCAACACTAACACAAGTGCGAAAAGTGGTTTTTCAACACTATCACAAGTGCAAAAAGTGTTTTTTCCACACTAATACAAGTGCAAAAGTGGTTTCCTGCACCAACACAAGTGCGAAAAGTGGTTTTTCAACACTAACACAAGTGCGAAAAGTGGTTTTTCAACACTAACACAAGTGCGAAAAGTGGTTTTTCCACACTAATACAAGTGCAAAAGTGGTTTCCTGCACCAACACAAGTGCGAAAAGTGGTTTTTCAACACTAACACAAGTGCGAAAAGTGGTTTTTCAACACTAACACAAGTGCGAAAAGTGGGTTTTCAACACTAACACAAGGGCGAAAAGTGGTTTTTCAACACTAACACAAGGGCGAAAAGTGGTTTTTCAACACTAACACAAGTGCGAAAAGTGGTTTTTCAACACTAACACAAGTGCGAAAAGTGGTTTTTCCACACTAATACAAGTGCAAAAGTGGTTTCCTGCACCAACACAAGTACGAAAAGTGGTTTTTCAACACTAACACAAGTGCGAAAAGTGGTTTTTCAACACTATCACAAGTGCAAAAAGTGTTTTTTCCACACTAATACAAGTGCAAAAGTGGTTTCCTGCACCAACACAAGTGTGAAAAGTGGTTTTTCAACACTAACACAAGTGCGAATCAACACTAACACAAGTGCGAAAAGTGGTTTTTCCACACTAATACAAGTGCAAAAGTGGTTTCCTGCACCAACACAAGTGCGAAAAGTGGTTTTTCAACACTAACACAAGTGCGAAAAGTGGTTTTTCAACACTATCACAAGTGCAAAAAGTGTTTTGTCCACACTAATACAAGTGCAAAAGTGGTTTCCTGCACCAACACAAGTGCGAAAAGTGGTTTTTCAACACTAACACAAGTGCGAAAAGTGGTTTTTCAACACTAACACAAGTGCGAAAAGTGGTTTTTCAACACTAACACAAGTGCGAAAAGTGTTTTTTCCACACTAATACAAGTGCAAAAGTGGTTTCCTGCACCAACACAAGTGCAAAAAGTGGTTTTTCAACACTAACACAAGTGCGAAAAGTGGTTTTTCAACACTAACACAAGGGCGAAAAGTGGTTTTTCAACACTAACACAAGGGCGAAAAGTGGTTTTTCAACACTAACACAAGTGCGAAAAGTGGTTTTTCAACACTAACATAAGTGCGAAAAGTGGTTTTTCCACACTAATACAAGTGCAAAAGTGGTTTCCTGCACCAACACAAGTGTGAAAAGTGGTTTTTCAACACTAACACAAGTGCGAAAAGTGGTTTTTCAACACTAACACAAGTGCGAAAAGTGGTTTTTCCACACTAATACAAGTGCAAAAGTGGTTTCCTGCACCAACACAAGTGCGAAAAGTGGTTTTTCAACACTAACACAAGTGCGAAAAGTGGTTTTTCAACACTATCACAAGTGCAAAAAGTGTTTTGTCCACACTAATACAAGTGCAAAAGTGGTTTCCTGCACCAACACAAGTGCGAAAAGTGGTTTTTCAACACTAACACAAGTGCGAAAAGTGGTTTTTCAACACTAACACAAGTGCGAAAAGTGGTTTTTCAACACTAACACAAGTGCAAAAGTGGTTTCCTGCACCAACACAAGTGCAAAAAGTGGTTTTTCAACACTAACACAAGTGCAAAAAGTGGTTTTTCAACACTACCACAAGTGCAAAAAGTGTTTTTTCCACACTAATACAAGTGCGAAAAGTGGTTTTTCAACACTAACACAAGTGCGAAAAGTGTTTTTGCCACACTAATACAAGTGCAAAAGTGGTTTCCTGCACCAACACAAGTGCAAAAAGTGGTTTTTCAGCACTAACACAAGTGCGAAAAGTGGTTTTTCAACACTACCACAAGTGCAAAAAGTGTTTTTTCCACACTAATACAAGTGCAAAAGTGGTTTCCTGCACCAACACAAGTGCGAAAAGTGTTTTTTCCACACTAATACAAGTGCAAAAGTGGTTTCCTGCACCAACACAAGTGCGAAAAGTGGTTTTTCAACACTAACACAAGTGCGAAAAGTGGTTTTTCAACACTAACACAAGTGCGAAAAGTGGTTTTTCCACACTAATACAAGTGCAAAAGTGGTTTCCTGCACCAACACAAGTGCGAAAAGTGGTTTTTCAACACTAACACAAGTGCGAAAAGTGGTTTTTCAACACTAACATAAGTGCGAAAAGTGGTTTTTCAACACTAACACAAGGGCGAAAAGTGGTTTTTCAACACTAACACAAGTGCGAAAAGTGGTTTTTCAACACTATCACAAGTGCAAAAAGTGTTTTTTCCACACTAATACAAGTGCAAAAGTGGTTTCCTGCACCAACACAAGTACGAAAAGTGGTTTTTCAACACTAACACAAGTGCGAAAAGTGGTTTTTCAACACTAACACAAGTGCGAAAAGTGGTTTTTCCACACTAATACAAGTGCAAAAGTGGTTTCCTGCACCAACACAAGTGCGAAAAGTGGTTTTTCAACACTAACACAAGTGCGAAAAGTGGTTTTTCAACACTATCACAAGTGCAAAAAGTGTTTTGTCCACACTAATACAAGTGCAAAAGTGGTTTCCTGCACCAACACAAGTGCGAAAAGTGGTTTTTCAACACTAAAACAAGTGCGAAAAGTGGTTTTTCAACACTAACACAAGTGCGAAAAGTGTTTTTTCCACACTAATACAAGTGCAAAAGTGGTTTCCTGCACCAACACAAGTGCGAAAAGTGGTTTTTCAACACTAACACAAGTGCGAAAAGTGGTTTTTCAACACTAACACAAGTGCGAAAAGTGGTTTTTCCACACTAATACAAGTGCAAAAGTGGTTTCCTGCACCAACACAAGTGCGAAAAGTGGTTTTTCAACACTAACACAAGTGCGAAAAGTGGTTTTTCAACACTAACATAAGTGCGAAAAGTGGTTTTTCAACACTAACATAAGTGCGAAAAGTGGGTTTTCAACACTAACACAAGGGCGAAAAGTGGTTTTTCAACACTAACACAAGGGCGAAAAGTGGTTTTTCAACACTAACACAAGTGCGAAAAGTGGTTTTTCAACACTAACACAAGTGCGAAAAGTGGTTTTTCCACACTAATACAAGTGCAAAAGTGGTTTCCTGCACCAACACAAGTACGAAAAGTGGTTTTTCAACACTAACACAAGTGCGAAAAGTGGTTTTTCAACACTATCACAAGTGCAAAAAGTGTTTTTTCCACACTAATACAAGTGCAAAAGTGGTTTCCTGCACCAACACAAGTGTGAAAAGTGGTTTTTCAACACTAACACAAGTGCGAAAAGTGGTTTTCAACACTATCACAAGTGCGAAAAGTGGTTTTTCCACACTAATACAAGTGCAAAAGTGGTTTCCTGCACCAACACAAGTGCGAAAAGTGGTTTTTCAACACTAACACAAGTGCGAAAAGTGGTTTTTCAACACTAACACAAGTGCGAAAAGTGGTTTTTCAACACTAACACAAGTGCGAAAAGTGTTTTTTCCACACTAATACAAGTGCAAAAGTGGTTTCCTGCACCAACACAAGTGCAAAAAGTGGTTTTTCAACACTAACACAAGTGCGAAAAGTGGTTTTTCAACACTAACACAAGGGCGAAAAGTGGTTTTTCAACACCAACACAAGGGCGAAAAGTGGTTTTTCAACACTAACACAAGTGCGAAAAGTGGTTTTTCAACACTAACACAAGTGCAAAAAGTGGTTTTTCGAACACTAATACAAGTGCAAAAGTGGTTTCCTGCACCAACACAAGTGTGAAAAGTGGTTTTTCAACACTAACACAAGTGCGAAAAGTGTTTTTTCAACACTAATACAAGTGCGAAAAGTGGTTTTTCCACACTAATACAAGTGCAAAAGTGGTTTCCTGCACCAACACAAGTGCGAAAAGTGGTTTTTCAACACTAACACAAGTGCGAAAAGTGGTTTTTCAACACTAACACAAGTGCGAAAAGTGGGTTTTCAACACTAACACAAGGGCGAAAAGTGGTTTTTCAACACTAACACAAGGGCGAAAAGTGGTTTTTCAACACTAACACAAGTGCGAAAAGTGGTTTTTCAACACTAACACAAGTGCGAAAAGTGGTTTTTCCACACTAATACAAGTGCAAAAGTGGTTTCCTGCACCAACACAAGTACGAAAAGTGGTTTTTCAACACTAACACAAGTGCGAAAAGTGGTTTTTCAACACTATCACAAGTGCAAAAAGTGTTTTTTCCACACTAATACAAGTGCAAAAGTGGTTTCCTGCACCAACACAAGTGTGAAAAGTGGTTTTTCAACACTAACACAAGTGCGAAAAGTGGTTTTTCAACACTAACACAAGTGCGAAAAGTGGTTTTTCCACACTAATACAAGTGCAAAAGTGGTTTCCTGCACCAACACAAGTGCGAAAAGTGGTTTTTCAACACTAACACAAGTGCGAAAAGTGGTTTTTCAACACTATCACAAGTGCAAAAAGTGTTTTGTCCACACTAATACAAATGCAAAAGTGGTTTCCTGCACCAACACAAGTGCGAAAAGTGGTTTTTCAACACTAACACAAGTGCGAAAAGTGGTTTTTCAACACTAACACAAGTGCGAAAAGTGGTTTTTCAACACTAACACAAGTGCGAAAAGTGTTTTTTCCACACTAATACAAGTGCAAAAGTGGTTTCCTGCACCAACACAAGTGCAAAAAGTGGTTTTTCAACACTAACACAAGTGCGAAAAGTGGTTTTTCAACACTAACACAAGGGCGAAAAGTGGTTTTCAACACTAACACAAGGGCGAAAAGTGGTTTTTCAACACTAACACAAGTGCGAAAAGTGGTTTTTCAACACTAACATAAGTGCGAAAAGTGGTTTTTCCACACTAATACAAGTGCAAAAGTGGTTTCCTGCACCAACACAAGTGTGAAATGTGGTTTTTCAACACTAACACAAGTGCGAAAAGTGGTTTTTCAACACTAACACAAGTGCGAAAAGTGGTTTTTCCACACTAATACAAGTGCAAAAGTGGTTTCCTGCACCAACACAAGTGCGAAAAGTGGTTTTTCAACACTAACACAAGTGCGAAAAGTGGTTTTTCAACACTATCACAAGTGCAAAAAGTGTTTTGTCCACACTAATACAAGTGCAAAAGTGGTTTCCTGCACCAACACAAGTGCGAAAAGTGGTTTTTCAACACTAACACAAGTGCGAAAAGTGGTTTTTCAACACTAACACAAGTGCGAAAAGTGGTTTTTCAACACTAACACAAGTGCAAAAGTGGTTTCCTGCACCAACACAAGTGCAAAAAGTGGTTTTTCAACACTAACACAAGTGCGAAAAGTGGTTTTTCAACACAACCACAAGTGCAAAAAGTGTTTTTTCCACACTAATACAAGTGCGAAAAGTGGTTTTTCAACACTAACACAAGTGCGAAAAGTGTTTTTGCCACACTAATACAAGTGCAAAAGTGGTTTCCTGCACCAACACAAGTGCAAAAAGTGGTTTTCAGCACTAACACAAGTGCGAAAAGTGGTTTTTCAACACTACCACAAGTGCAAAAAGTGTTTTTTCCACACTAATACAAGTGCAAAAGTGGTTTCCTGCACCAACACAAGTGCGAAAAGTGTTTTTTCCACACTAATACAAGTGCAAAAGTGGTTTCCTGCACCAACACAAGTGCGAAAAGTGGTTTTTCAACACTAACACAAGTGCGAAAAGTGGTTTTTCAACACTAACACAAGTGCGAAAAGTGGTTTTTCCACACTAATACAAGTGCAAAAGTGGTTTCCTGCACCAACACAAGTGCGAAAAGTGGTTTTTCAACACTAACACAAGTGCGAAAAGTGGTTTTTCAACACTAACATAAGTGCGAAAAGTGGTTTTTCAACACTAACACAAGGGCGAAAAGTGGTTTTTCAACACTAACACAAGTGCGAAAAGTGGTTTTTCAACACTATCACAAGTGCAAAAAGTGTTTTTTCCACACTAATACAAGTGCAAAAGTGGTTTCCTGCACCAACACAAGTACGAAAAGTGGTTTTTCAACACTAACACAAGTGCGAAAAGTGTTTTTCAACACTAACACAAGTGTGAAAAGTGGTTTTTCCACACTAATACAAGTGCAAAAGTGGTTTCCTGCACCAACACAAGTGCGAAAAGTGGTTTTTCAACACTAACACAAGTGCGAAAAGTGGTTTTTCAACACTATCACAAGTGCAAAAAGTGTTTTGTCCACACTAATACAAGTGCAAAAGTGGTTTCCTGCACCAACACAAGTGCGAAAAGTGGTTTTTCAACACTAAAACAAGTGCGAAAAGTGGTTTTTCAACACTAACACAAGTGCGAAAAGTGTTTTTTCCACACTAATACAAGTGCAAAAGTGGTTTCCTGCACCAACACAAGTGCGAAAAGTGGTTTTTCAACACTAACACAAGTGCGAAAAGTGGTTTTTCAACACTAACACAAGTGCGAAAAGTGGTTTTTCCACACTAATACAAGTGCAAAAGTGGTTTCCTGCACCAACACAAGTGCGAAAAGTGGTTTTTCAACACTAACACAAGTGCGAAAAGTGGTTTTTCAACACTAACATAAGTGCGAAAAGTGGGTTTTCAACACTAACACAAGGGCGAAAAGTGGTTTTTCAACACTAACACAAGGGCGAAAAGTGGTTTTTCAACACTAACACAAGTGCGAAAAGTGGTTTTTCAACACTAACACAAGTGCGAAAAGTGGTTTTTCCACACTAATACAAGTGCAAAAGTGGTTTCCTGCACCAACACAAGTACGAAAAGTGGTTTTTCAACACTAACACAAGTGCGAAAAGTGGTTTTTCAACACTATCACAAGTGCAAAAAGTGTTTTTTCCACACTAATACAAGTGCAAAAGTGGTTTCCTGCACCAACACAAGTGCGAAAAGTGTTTTTTCCACACTAATACAAGTGCAAAAGTGGTTTCCTGCACCAACACAAGTGCGAAAAGTGGTTTTTCAACACTAACACAAGTGCGAAAAGTGGTTTTTCAACACTAACACAAGTGCGAAAAGTGGTTTTTCCACACTAATACAAGTGCAAAAGTGGTTTCCTGCACCAACACAAGTGCGAAAAGTGGTTTTTCAACACTAACACAAGTGCGAAAAGTGGTTTTTCAACACTAACATAAGTGCGAAAAGTGGTTTTTCAACACTAACACAAGGGCGAAAAGTGGTTTTTCAACACTAACACAAGTGCGAAAAGTGGTTTTTCAACACTATCACAAGTGCAAAAAGTGTTTTTTCCACACTAATACAAGTGCAAAAGTGGTTTCCTGCACCAACACAAGTACGAAAAGTGGTTTTTCAACACTAACACAAGTGCGAAAAGTGGTTTTTCAACACTAACACAAGTGCGAAAAGTGGTTTTTCCACACTAATACAAGTGCAAAAGTGGTTTCCTGCACCAACACAAGTGCGAAAAGTGGTTTTTCAACACTAACACAAGTGCGAAAAGTGGTTTTTCAACACTATCACAAGTGCAAAAAGTGTTTTGTCCACACTAATACAAGTGCAAAAGTGGTTTCCTGCACCAACACAAGTGCGAAAAGTGGTTTTTCAACACTAAAACAAGTGCGAAAAGTGGTTTTTCAACACTAACACAAGTGCGAAAAGTGTTTTTTCCACACTAATACAAGTGCAAAAGTGGTTTCCTGCACCAACACAAGTGCGAAAAGTGGTTTTTCAACACTAACACAAGTGCGAAAAGTGGTTTTTCAACACTAACACAAGTGCGAAAAGTGGTTTTTCCACACTAATACAAGTGCAAAAGTGGTTTCCTGCACCAACACAAGTGCGAAAAGTGGTTTTTCAACACTAACACAAGTGCGAAAAGTGGTTTTTCAACACTAACATAAGTGCGAAAAGTGGGTTTTCAACACTAACACAAGGGCGAAAAGTGGTTTTTCAACACTAACACAAGGGCGAAAAGTGGTTTTTCAACACTAACACAAGTGCGAAAAGTGGTTTTTCAACACTAACACAAGTGCGAAAAGTGGTTTTTCCACACTAATACAAGTGCAAAAGTGGTTTCCTGCACCAACACAAGTACGAAAAGTGGTTTTTCAACACTAACACAAGTGCGAAAAGTGGTTTTTCAACACTATCACAAGTGCAAAAAGTGTTTTTTCCACACTAATACAAGTGCAAAAGTGGTTTCCTGCACCAACACAAGTGTGAAAAGTGGTTTTTCAACACTAACACAAGTGCGAAAAGTGGTTTTTCAACACTATCACAAGTGCGAAAAGTGGTTTTTCCACACTAATACAAGTGCAAAAGTGGTTTCCTGCACCAACACAAGTGCGAAAAGTGGTTTTTCAACACTAACACAAGTGCGAAAAGTGGTTTTTCAACACTAACACAAGTGCGAAAAGTGGTTTTTCAACACTAACACAAGTGCGAAAAGTGTTTTTTCCACACTAATACAAGTGCAAAAGTGGTTTCCTGCACCAACACAAGTGCAAAAAGTGGTTTTTCAACACTAACACAAGTGCGAAAAGTGGTTTTTCAACACTAACACAAGGGCGAAAAGTGGTTTTTCAACACTAACACAAGGGCGAAAAGTGGTTTTTCAACACTAACACAAGTGCGAAAAGTGGTTTTTCAACACTAACACAAGTGCAAAAAGTGGTTTTTCGAACACTAATACAAGTGCAAAAGTGGTTTCCTGCACCAACACAAGTGTGAAAAGTGGTTTTTCAACACTAACACAAGTGCGAAAAGTGTTTTTTCAACACTAACACAAGTGCGAAAAGTGGTTTTTCCACACTAATACAAGTGCAAAAGTGGTTTCCTGCACCAACACAAGTGCGAAAAGTGGTTTTTCAACACTAACACAAGTGCGAAAAGTGGTTTTTCAACACTATCACAAGTGCAAAAAGTGTTTTTTCCACACTAATACAAGTGCAAAGTGGTTTCCTGCACCAACACAAGTGCGAAAAGTGGTTTTTCAACACTAACACAAGTGCGAAAAGTGGTTTTTCAACACTAACACAAGTGCAAAAAGTGGTTTTTCCACACTAATACAAGTGCAAAAGTGGTTTCCTGCACCAACACAAGTGCGAAAAGTGGTTTTTCAACACTAACACAAGTGCGAAAAGTGGTTTTTCAACACTAACACAAGTGCGAAAAGTGGGTTTTCAACACTAACACAAGGGCGAAAAGTGGTTTTTCAACACTAACACAAGGGCGAAAAGTGGTTTTTCAACACTAACACAAGTGCGAAAAGTGGTTTTTCAACACTAACACAAGTGCGAAAAGTGGTTTTTCCACACTAATACAAGTGCAAAAGTGGTTTCCTGCACCAACACAAGTACGAAAAGTGGTTTTTCAACACTAACACAAGTGCGAAAAGTGGTTTTTCAACACTATCACAAGTGCAAAAAGTGTTTTGTCCACACTAATACAAGTGCAAAAGTGGTTTCCTGCACCAACACAAGTGCGAAAAGTGGTTTTTCAACACTAACACAAGTGCGAAAAGTGGTTTTTCAACACTAACACAAGGGCGAAAAGTGGTTTTTCAACACTAACACAAGTGCGAAAAGTGGTTTTTCAACACTAACACAAGTGCGAAAAGTGGTTTTTCCACACTAATACAAGTGCAAAAGTGGTTTCCTGCACCAACACAAGTACGAAAAGTGGTTTTTCAACACTAACACAAGTGCGAAAAGTGGTTTTTCAACACTATCACAAGTGCAAAAAGTGTTTTTTCCACACTAATACAAGTGCAAAAGTGGTTTCCTGCACCAACACAAGTGTGAAAAGTGGTTTTTCAACACTAACACAAGTGCGAAAAGTGGTTTTTCAACACTATCACAAGTGCGAAAAGTGGTTTTTCCACACTAATACAAGTGCAAAAGTGGTTTCCTGCACCAACACAAGTGCGAAAAGTGGTTTTTCAACACTAACACAAGTGCGAAAAGTGGTTTTTCAACACTAACACAAGTGCGAAAAGTGGTTTTTCAACACTAACACAAGTGCGAAAAGTGTTTTTTCCACACTAATACAAGTGCAAAAGTGGTTTCCTGCACCAACACAAGTGCAAAAAGTGGTTTTTCAACACTAACACAAGTGCGAAAAGTGGTTTTTCAACACTAACACAAGGGCGAAAAGTGGTTTTTCAACACTAACACAAGGGCGAAAAGTGGTTTTTCAACACTAACACAAGTGCGAAAAGTGGTTTTTCAACACTAACACAAGTGCAAAAAGTGGTTTTTCGAACACTAATACAAGTGCAAAAGTGGTTTCCTGCACCAACACAAGTGTGAAAAGTGGTTTTTCAACACTAACACAAGTGCGAAAAGTGTTTTTTCAACACTAATACAAGTGCGAAAAGTGGTTTTTCCACACTAATACAAGTGCAAAAGTGGTTTCCTGCACCAACACAAGTGCGAAAAGTGGTTTTTCAACACTAACACAAGTGCGAAATGTGGTTTTTCAACACTAACACAAGTGCGAAAAGTGGGTTTTCAACACTAACACAAGGGCGAAAAGTGGTTTTTCAACACTAACACAAGGGCGAAAAGTGGTTTTTCAACACTAACACAAGTGCGAAAAGTGGTTTTTCAACACTAACACAAGTGCGAAAAGTGGTTTTTCCACACTAATACAAGTGCAAAAGTGGTTTCCTGCACCAACACAAGTACGAAAAGTGGTTTTTCAACACTAACACAAGTGCGAAAAGTGGTTTTTCAACACTATCACAAGTGCAAAAAGTGTTTTTTCCACACTAATACAAGTGCAAAAGTGGTTTCCTGCACCAACACAAGTGTGAAAAGTGGTTTTTCAACACTAACACAAGTGCGAAAAGTGGTTTTTCAACACTAACACAAGTGCGAAAAGTGTTTTTTCCACACTAATACAAGTGCAAAAGTGGTTTCCTGCACCAACACAAGTGCGAAAAGTGGTTTTTCAACACTAACACAAGTGCGAAAAGTGGTTTTTCAACACTATCACAAGTGCAAAAAGTGTTTTGTCCACACTAATACAAGTGCAAAAGTGGTTTCCTGCACCAACACAAGTGCGAAAAGTGGTTTTTCAACACTAACACAAGTGCGAAAAGTGGTTTTTCAACACTAACACAAGTGCGAAAAGTGGTTTTTCAACACTAACACAAGTGCGAAAAGTGTTTTTTCCACACTAATACAAGTGCAAAAGTGGTTTCCTGCACCAACACAAGTGTGAAAAGTGGTTTTTCAACACTAACACAAGTGCGAAAAGTGGTTTTTCAACACTAACACAAGTGCGAAAAGTGTTTTTTCCACACTAATACAAGTGCAAAAGTGGTTTCCTGCACCAACACAAGTGCGAAAAGTGGTTTTTCAACACTAACACAAGTGCGAAAAGTGGTTTTTCAACACTATCACAAGTGCAAAAAGTGTTTTGTCCACACTAATACAAGTGCAAAAGTGGTTTCCTGCACCAACACAAGTGCGAAAAGTGGTTTTTCAACACTAACACAAGTGCGAAAAGTGGTTTTTCAACACTAACACAAGTGCGAAAAGTGGTTTTTCAACACTAACACAAGTGCGAAAAGTGGTTTTTCCACACTAATACAAGTGCAAAAGTGGTTTCCTGCACCAACACAAGTGCGAAAAGTGGTTTTTCAACACTAACACAAGTGCGAAATGTGGTTTTTCAACACTAACACAAGTGCGAAAAGTGGGTTTTCAACACTAACACAAGGGCGAAAAGTGGTTTTCAACACTAACACAAGGGCGAAAAGTGGTTTTTCAACACTAACACAAGTGCGAAAAGTGGTTTTTCAACACTAACACAAGTGCGAAAAGTGGTTTTTCCACACTAATACAAGTGCAAAAGTGGTTTCCTGCACCAACACAAGTACGAAAGTGGTTTTTCAACACTAACACAAGTGCGAAAAGTGGTTTTTCAACACTATCACAAGTGCAAAAAGTGTTTTTTCCACACTAATACAAGTGCAAAAGTGGTTTCCTGCACCAACACAAGTGTGAAAAGTGGTTTTTCAACACTAACACAAGTGCGAAAAGTGGTTTTTCAACACTAACACAAGTGCGAAAAGTGTTTTTTCCACACTAATACAAGTGCAAAAGTGGTTTCCTGCACCAACACAAGTGCGAAAAGTGGTTTTTCAACACTAACACAAGTGCGAAAAGTGGTTTTTCAACACTATCACAAGTGCAAAAAGTGTTTTGTCCACACTAATACAAGTGCAAAAGTGGTTTCCTGCACCAACACAAGTGCGAAAAGTGGTTTTTCAACACTAACACAAGTGCGAAAAGTGGTTTTTCAACACTAACACAAGTGCGAAAAGTGGTTTTTCAACACTAACACAAGTGCGAAAAGTGTTTTTTCCACACTAATACAAGTGCAAAAGTGGTTTCCTGCACCAACACAAGTGCGAAAAGTGGTTTTTCAACACTAACACAAGTGCGAAAAGTGGTTTTTCAACACTAACACAAGTGCGAAAAGTGGTTTTTCAACACTAACACAAGTGCGAAAAGTGTTTTTTCCACACTAATACAAGTGCAAAAGTGGTTTCCTGCACCAACACAAGTGCAAAAAGTGGTTTTTCAACACTAACACAAGTGCGAAAAGTGGTTTTTCAACACTAACACAAGGGCGAAAAGTGGTTTTTCAACACTAACACAAGGGCGAAAAGTGGTTTTTCAACACTAACACAAGTGCGAAAAGTGGTTTTTCAACACTAACATAAGTGCGAAAAGTGGTTTTTCCACACTAATACAAGTGCAAAAGTGGTTTCCTGCACCAACACAAGTGTGAAAAGTGGTTTTTCAACACTAACACAAGTGCGAAAAGTGGTTTTTCAACACTATCACAAGTGCAAAAAGTGTTTTGTCCACACTAATACAAGTGCAAAAGTGGTTTCCTGCACCAACACAAGTGCGAAAAGTGGTTTTTCAACACTAACACAAGTGCGAAAGTGGTTTTTCAACACTAACACAAGTGCGAAAAGTGGTTTTTCAACACTAACACAAGTGCGAAAAGTGTTTTTTCCACACTAATACAAGTGCAAAAGTGGTTTCCTGCACCAACACAAGTGTGAAAAGTGGTTTTTCAACACTAACACAAGTGCGAAAAGTGGTTTTTCAACACTAACACAAGTGCGAAAAGTGTTTTTTCCACACTAATACAAGTGCAAAAGTGGTTTCCTGCACCAACACAAGTGCGAAAAGTGGTTTTTCAACACTAACACAAGTGCGAAAAGTGGTTTTTCAACACTATCACAAGTGCAAAAAGTGTTTTGTCCACACTAATACAAGTGCAAAAGTGGTTTCCTGCACCAACACAAGTGCGAAAAGTGGTTTTTCAACACTAACACAAGTGCGAAAAGTGGTTTTTCAACACTAACACAAGTGCGAAAAGTGGTTTTTCAACACTAACACAAGTGCGAAAAGTGGTTTTTCCACACTAATACAAGTGCAAAAGTGGTTTCCTGCACCAACACAAGTGCGAAAAGTGGTTTTTCAACACTAACACAAGTGCGAAATGTGGTTTTTCAACACTAACACAAGTGCGAAAAGTGGGTTTTCAACACTAACACAAGGGCGAAAAGTGGTTTTTCAACACTAACACAAGGGCGAAAAGTGGTTTTTCAACACTAACACAAGTGCGAAAAGTGGTTTTTCAACACTAACACAAGTGCGAAAAGTGGTTTTTCCACACTAATACAAGTGCAAAAGTGGTTTCCTGCACCAACACAAGTACGAAAAGTGGTTTTTCAACACTAACACAAGTGCGAAAAGTGGTTTTTCAACACTATCACAAGTGCAAAAAGTGTTTTTTCCACACTAATACAAGTGCAAAAGTGGTTTCCTGCACCAACACAAGTGTGAAAAGTGGTTTTTCAACACTAACACAAGTGCGAAAAGTGGTTTTTCAACACTAACACAAGTGCGAAAAGTGTTTTTTCCACACTAATACAAGTGCAAAAGTGGTTTCCTGCACCAACACAAGTGCGAAAAGTGGTTTTTCAACACTAACACAAGTGCGAAAAGTGGTTTTTCAACACTATCACAAGTGCAAAAAGTGTTTTGTCCACACTAATACAAGTGCAAAAGTGGTTTCCTGCACCAACACAAGTGCGAAAAGTGGTTTTTCAACACTAACACAAGTGCGAAAAGTGGTTTTTCAACACTAACACAAGTGCGAAAAGTGGTTTTTCAACACTAACACAAGTGCGAAAAGTGTTTTTTCCACACTAATACAAGTGCAAAAGTGGTTTCCTGCACCAACACAAGTGCGAAAAGTGGTTTTTCAACACTAACACAAGTGCGAAAAGTGGTTTTTCAACACTAACACAAGTGCGAAAAGTGGTTTTTCAACACTAACACAAGTGCGAAAAGTGTTTTTTCCACACTAATACAAGTGCAAAAGTGGTTTCCTGCACCAACACAAGTGCAAAAAGTGGTTTTTCAACACTAACACAAGTGCGAAAAGTGGTTTTTCAACACTAACACAAGGGCGAAAAGTGGTTTTTCAACACTAACACAAGGGCGAAAAGTGGTTTTTCAACACTAACACAAGTGCGAAAAGTGGTTTTTCAACACTAACATAAGTGCGAAAAGTGGTTTTTCCACACTAATACAAGTGCAAAAGTGGTTTCCTGCACCAACACAAGTGTGAAAAGTGGTTTTTCAACACTAACACAAGTGCGAAAAGTGGTTTTTCAACACTAACACAAGTGCGAAAAGTGGTTTTTCCACACTAATACAAGTGCAAAAGTGGTTTCCTGCACCAACACAAGTGCGAAAAGTGGTTTTTCAACACTAACACAAGTGCGAAAAGTGGTTTTTCAACACTATCACAAGTGCAAAAAGTGTTTTGTCCACACTAATACAAGTGCAAAAGTGGTTTCCTGCACCAACACAAGTGCGAAAAGTGGTTTTTCAACACTAACACAAGTGCGAAAAGTGGTTTTTCAACACTAACACAAGTGCGAAAAGTGGTTTTTCAACACTAACACAAGTGCAAAAGTGGTTTCCTGCACCAACACAAGTGCAAAAAGTGGTTTTTCAACACTAACACAAGTGCGAAAAGTGGTTTTTCAACACAACCACAAGTGCAAAAAGTGTTTTTTCCACACTAATACAAGTGCGAAAAGTGGTTTTTCAACACTAACACAAGTGCGAAAAGTGTTTTTGCCACACTAATACAAGTGCAAAAGTGGTTTCCTGCACCAACACAAGTGCAAAAAGTGGTTTTTCAGCACTAACACAAGTGCGAAAAGTGGTTTTTCAACACTACCACAAGTGCAAAAAGTGTTTTTTCCACACTAATACAAGTGCAAAAGTGGTTTCCTGCACCAACACAAGTGCGAAAAGTGTTTTTTCCACACTAATACAAGTGCAAAAGTGGTTTCCTGCACCAACACAAGTGCGAAAAGTGGTTTTTCAACACTAACACAAGTGCGAAAAGTGGTTTTTCAACACTAACACAAGTGCGAAAAGTGGTTTTTCCACACTAATACAAATGCAAAAGTGGTTTCCTGCACCAACACAAGTGCGAAAAGTGGTTTTTCAACACTAACACAAGTGCGAAAAGTGGTTTTTCAACACTAACATAAGTGCGAAAAGTGGTTTTTCAACACTAACACAAGGGCGAAAAGTGGTTTTTCAACACTAACACAAGTGCGAAAAGTGGTTTTTCAACACTATCACAAGTGCAAAAAGTGTTTTTTCCACACTAATACAAGTGCAAAAGTGGTTTCCTGCACCAACACAAGTACGAAAAGTGGTTTTTCAACACTAACACAAGTGCGAAAAGTGGTTTTTCAACACTAACACAAGTGCGAAAAGTGGTTTTTCCACACTAATACAAGTGCAAAAGTGGTTTCCTGCACCAACACAAGTGCGAAAAGTGGTTTTTCAACACTAACACAAGTGCGAAAAGTGGTTTTTCAACACTATCACAAGTGCAAAAAGTGTTTTGTCCACACTAATACAAGTGCAAAAGTGGTTTCCTGCACCAACACAAGTGCGAAAAGTGGTTTTTCAACACTAAAACAAGTGCGAAAAGTGGTTTTTCAACACTAACACAAGTGCGAAAAGTGTTTTTTCCACACTAATACAAGTGCAAAAGTGGTTTCCTGCACCAACACAAGTGCGAAAAGTGGTTTTTCAACACTAACACAAGTGCGAAAAGTGGTTTTTCAACACTAACACAAGTGCGAAAAGTGGTTTTTCCACACTAATACAAGTGCAAAAGTGGTTTCCTGCACCAACACAAGTGCGAAAAGTGGTTTTTCAACACTAACACAAGTGCGAAAAGTGGTTTTTCAACACTAACATAAGTGCGAAAAGTGGGTTTTCAACACTAACACAAGGGCGAAAAGTGGTTTTTCAACACTAACACAAGGGCGAAAAGTGGTTTTTCAACACTAACACAAGTGCGAAAAGTGGTTTTTCAACACTAACACAAGTGCGAAAAGTGGTTTTTCCACACTAATACAAGTGCAAAAGTGGTTTCCTGCACCAACACAAGTACGAAAAGTGGTTTTTCAACACTAACACAAGTGCGAAAAGTGGTTTTTCAACACTATCACAAGTGCAAAAAGTGTTTTTTCCACACTAATACAAGTGCAAAAGTGGTTTCCTGCACCAACACAAGTGTGAAAAGTGGTTTTTCAACACTAACACAAGTGCGAAAAGTGGTTTTTCAACACTATCACAAGTGCGAAAAGTGGTTTTTCCACACTAATACAAGTGCAAAAGTGGTTTCCTGCACCAACACAAGTGCGAAAAGTGGTTTTTCAACACTAACACAAGTGCGAAAAGTGGTTTTTCAACACTAACACAAGTGCGAAAAGTGGTTTTTCAACACTAACACAAGTGCGAAAAGTGTTTTTTCCACACTAATACAAGTGCAAAAGTGGTTTCCTGCACCAACACAAGTGCAAAAAGTGGTTTTTCAACACTAACACAAGTGCGAAAAGTGGTTTTTCAACACTAACACAAGGGCGAAAAGTGGTTTTTCAACACTAACACAAGGGCGAAAAGTGGTTTTTCAACACGAACACAAGTGCGAAAAGTGGTTTTTCAACACTAACACAAGTGCAAAAAGTGGTTTTTCGAACACTAATACAAGTGCAAAAGTGGTTTCCTGCACCAACACAAGTGTGAAAAGTGGTTTTTCAACACTAACACAAGTGCGAAAAGTGTTTTTTCAACACTAACACAAGTGCGAAAAGTGGTTTTTCCACACTAATACAAGTGCAAAAGTGGTTTCCTGCACCAACACAAGTGCGAAAAGTGGTTTTTCAACACTAACACAAGTGCGAAAAGTGGTTTTTCAACACTATCACAAGTGCAAAAAGTGTTTTTTCCACACTAATACAAGTGCAAAAGTGGTTTCCTGCACCAACACAAGTGCGAAAAGTGGTTTTTCAACACTAACACAAGTGCGAAAAGTGGTTTTTCAACACTAACACAAGTGCAAAAAGTGGTTTTTCCACACTAATACAAGTGCAAAAGTGGTTTCCTGCACCAACACAAGTGCGAAAAGTGGTTTTTCAACACTAACACAAGTGCGAAAAGTGGTTTTTCAACACTAACACAAGTGCGAAAAGTGGGTTTTCAACACTAACACAAGGGCGAAAAGTGGTTTTTCAACACTAACACAAGGGCGAAAAGTGGTTTTTCAACACTAACACAAGTGCGAAAAGTGGTTTTTCAACACTAACACAAGTGCGAAAAGTGGTTTTTCCACACTAATACAAGTGCAAAAGTGGTTTCCTGCACCAACACAAGTACGAAAAGTGGTTTTTCAACACTAACACAAGTGCGAAAAGTGGTTTTTCAACACTATCACAAGTGCAAAAAGTGTTTTGTCCACACTAATACAAGTGCAAAAGTGGTTTCCTGCACCAACACAAGTGCGAAAAGTGGTTTTTCAACACTAACACAAGTGCGAAAAGTGGTTTTTCAACACTAACACAAGTGCGAAAAGTGGTTTTTCAACATTAACACAAGTGCGAAAAGTGTTTTTTCCACACTAATACAAGTGCAAAAGTGGTTTCCTGCACCAACACAAGTGCGAAAAGTGGTTTTTCAACACTAACAGAAGTGCGAAAAGTGGTTTTTCAACACTATCACAAGTGCAAAAAGTGTTTTTTCCACACTAATACAAGTGCAAAAGTGGTTTCCTGCACCAACACAAGTGCGAAAAGTGGTTTTTCAACACTAACACAAGTGCGAAAACGTGGTTTTTCCACACTAATACAAGTGCAAAAGTGGTTTCCTGCACCAACACAAGTGCGAAAAGTGGTTTTTCAACACTATCACAAGTGCAAAAAGTGTTTTGTCCACACTAATACAAGTGCAAAAGTGGTTTCCTGCACCAAAACAAGTGCGAAAAGTGGTTTTTCAACACCAACACACGTGCGAAAAGTGGTTTTTCAACACTAACACAAGTGCGAAAAGTGTTTTTTCCACACTAATACAAGTGCAAAAGTGGTTTCCTGCACCAACACAAGTGCGATTAGTGGTTTTTCAACACTAACACAAGTGCTAAAAGTGGTATTTCAACAATATCACAAGTGCAAAAAGTGTTTTTTCCACACTAATACAAGTGCAAAAGTGGTTTCCTGCACCAACACAAGTGCGAAAAGTGGTTTTTCAACACTAACACAAGTGCGAAAAGTGGTTTTTCAACACTAACACAAGTGCGAAAAGTGGTTTTTCCACACTAATACAAGTGCAAAAGTAGTTTCCTGCACGAACACAAGTGCGAAAAGTGGTTTTTCAACACTAACACAAGTGCGAAAAGTGGTTTTGCAACACTAACACAAGTGGGGAAAGTGACTTTGCAACACTCGCACAAGTGCGAAAAGTGGTTTTCAACGCCAGCACAAGTGCGGAAAGTGGTTTTGCAACACTAACACAAGTGTGAAAAGTAGATTTGGACACTAACACAAGTGCGAAAAGTGGTTTTCAACACGAGCACGATTGCGGAAAGTGGTTGTTCAACACTACGAGGAGTGTGAAAAGAGGTTTTCAACACTAACACAAGTGTGAAATGTGTTTTTCAAAATTAAGAGGAGCGCGAAAAGTGGTTTTGCAACAATTACACAAGTGTGGAAAGTGGTTTTTCAACACTAACACAAGTGCTAAAAGTGGTATTTCAACACTATCACAAGTGCAAAAAGTGTTTTTTCCACACTAATACCAGTGCAAAAGTGGTTTCCTGCACCAACACAAGTGCAAAAAGTGGTTTTTCAACACTAACACAAGTGCGAAAAGTGGTTTTTCAACACTAACACAAGTGCGAAAAGTGGTTTTTCAACACTAACACAAGGGCGAAAAGTCGTTTTTCAACACTAACACAAGGGCGAAAAGTGGTTTTTCAACACTAACACAAGTGCGAAAAGTGGTTTTTCAACACTAACACAAGTGCGAAAAGTGGTTTTTCCACACTAATACAAGTGCAAAAGTGGTTTCCTGCACCAACACAAGTGTGAAAAGTGGTTTTTCAACACTAACACAAGTGCGAAAAGTGGTTTTTCAACACTAACACAAGTGCGAAAAGTGGTTTTTCCACACTAATACAAGTGCAAAAGTGGTTTCCTGCACCAACACATGTGCGAAAAGTGGTTTCTCAACACTAACACAAGTGCGAAAAGTGGTTTTTCAACACTATCACAAGTGCAAAAAGTGTTTTGTCCACACTAATACAAGTGCAAAAGTGGTTTCCTGCACCAACACAAGTGTGAAAGTGGTTTTTCAACACTAACACAAGTGCGAAAAGTGGTTTTTCAACACTAACACAAGTGCGAAAAGTGGTTTTTCAACACTAACACAAGTGCGAAAAGTGGTTTTTCAACACTAACACAAGTGCGAAAAGTGGTTTTTCCACACTAATACAAGTGCAAAAGTGGTTTCCTGCACCAACACAAGTGCGAAAATTGGTTTTTCAACACTAACACAAGTGCGAAAAGTGGTTTTTCAACACCATCACAAGTGCAAAAAGTGTTTTTTCCACATTAATACAAGTGCAAAAGTGGTTTCCTGCACCAACACAAGTGCGAAAAGTGGTTTTCCAACACTAACACAAGTGCGAAAAGTGGTTTTTCAACACTAACACAAGTGCGAAAAGTGTTTTTTCCACACTAATACAAGTGCAAAAGTGGTTTCCTGCACCAACACAAGTGCAAAAAGTGGTTTTTCAACACTAACACAAGTGCGAAAAGTGGTTTTTCAACACTAACACAAGTGCGAAAAGTGGTTTTTCCACACTAATACAAGTGCAAAAGTGGTTTCCTGCACCAACACAAGTGCGAAAAGTGGTTTTTCAACACTAACACAAGTGCGAAAAGTGGTTTTTCAACACTAACACAAGTGCGAAAAGTGGTTTTTCAACACTAACACAAGGGCGAAAAGTGGTTTTTCAACACTAACACAAGGGCGAAAAGTGGTTTTTCAACACTAACACAAGGGCGAAAAGTGGTTTTTCAACACTAACACAAGGGCGAAAAGTGGTTTTTCAACACTAACACAAGTGCGAAAAGTGGTTTTTCAACACTAACACAAGTGCGAAAAGTGGTTTTTCCACACTAATACAAGTGCAAAAGTGGTTTCCTGCACCAACACAAGTACGAAAAGTGGTTTTTCAACACTAACACAAGTGCGAAAAGTGGTTTTTCAACACAATCACAAGTGCAAAAAGTGTTTTTTCCACACTAATACAAGTGCAAAAGTGGTTTCCTGCACCAACACAAGTGTGAAAAGTGGTTTTTCAACACTAACACAAGTGCGAAAAGTGGTTTTTCAACACTAACACAAGTGCAAAAAGTGGTTTTTCCACACTAATACAAGTGCAAAAGTGGTTTCCTGCACCAACACAAGTGCGAAAAGTGGTTTTTCAACACGAACACAAGTGCGAAAAGTGGTTTTTCAACACGAACACAAGTGCGAAAAGTGGTTTTTCAACACAATCACAAGTGCAAAAAGTGTTTTTTCCACACTAATACAAGTGCAAAAGTGGTTTCCTGCACCAACACAAGTGCGAAAAGTGGTTTTTCAACACTAACACAAGTGCGAAAAGTGGTTTTTCAACACTAACACAAGTGCAAAAAGTGGTTTTTCCACACTAATACAAGTGCAAAAGTGGTTTCCTGCACCAACACAAGTGCGAAAAGTGGTTTTTCAACACGAACACAAGTGCGAAAAGTGGTTTTTCAACACTATCACAAGTGCAAAAAGTGTTTTGTCCACACTAATACAAGTGCAAAAGTGGTTTCCTGCACCAACACAAGTGCGAAAAGTGGTTTTTCAACACTAACACAAGTGCGAAAAGTGGTTTTTCAACACTAACACAAGTGCGAAAAGTGGTTTTTCAACACTAACACAAGTGCGAAAAGTGTTTTTTCCACACTAATACAAGTGCAAAAGTGGTTTCCTGCACCAACACAAGTGCAAAAAGTGGTTTTTCAACACTAACACAAGTGCGAAAAGAGGTTTTTCAACACTAACACAAGGGTGAAAAGTGGTTTTTCAACACTAACACAAGGGCGAAAAGTGGTTTTTCAACACTATCACAAGTGCGAAAAGTGGTTTTTCAACACTAACACAAGTGCGAAAATTGGTTTTTCGAACACTAATACAAGTGCAAAAGTGGTTTCCTGCACCAACACAAGTGCGAAAAGTGGTTTTTCAACACTAACACAAGTGCGAAAAGTGGTTTTTCAACACTATCACAAGTGCAAAAAGTGTTTTGTCCACACTAATACAAGTGCAAAAGTGGTTTCCTGCACCAAAACAAGTGCGAAAAGTGGTTTTTCAACACCAACACAAGTGCGAAAAGTGGTTTTTCAACACTAACACAAGTGCGAAAAGTGTTTTTTCCACACTAATACAAGTGCAAAAGTGGTTTCCTGCACCAACACAAGTGCGATTAGTGGTTTTTCAACACTAACACAAGTGCTAAAAGTGGTATTTCAACACTATCACAAGTGCAAAAAGTGTTTTTTCCACACTAATACAAGTGCAAAAGTGGTTTCCTGCACCAACACAAGTGCGAAAAGTGGTTTTTCAACACTAACACAAGTGCGAAAAGTGGTTTTTCAACACTAACACAAGTGCGAAAAGTGGTTTTTCCACAATAATACAAGTGCAAAAGTAGTTTCCTGCACGAACACAAGTGCGAAAATTGGTTTTTCAACACTAACACAAGTGCGAAAAGTGGTTTTGCAACACTAACACAAGTGGGGAAAGTGACTTTGCAACACTCGCACTA